>NW_024412414.1:13213229-13276725 GCF_014898765.1 Herpailurus yagouaroundi | reverse complement strand
CCTCCCCCGTTCATGCTCTGTCTCTCTCTGTCCCAAAAATAAATAAACGTTAAAAAAAAAAATTAAAAAAAAAAAAACCATCACCTTCAATGGAGTACTACATGTCAATGAGAAAGAACGAAATATGGCCCTTTGTAGCAACGTGGATGGAACTGGAGAGTGTGATGCTAAGTGAAATAAGCCATACATAGAAAGACAGATACCATATGTTTTCACTCTTATGTGGATCCTGAGAAACTTAACAGAAAGCCATGGGGGAGGGGAAGGAAAAAAAAAAAAAGAGGTTAGAGTGGAAGAGAGCCAAAGCATAAGAGACTCTTAAAAACAGAATAAACTGAGAGTTGATGGGGGGTGGGAGGGAGGGGAGGGTGGGTGATGGGTTTGAGGAGGGCACCTTTTGGGATGAGCACGGAGTGTTGTATGGAAACCATTTTGAGAATAAATTTCATATATTGAAAAAAAAACATCACCTTGCTATATTCTGTCTACAAGAAAATAATTTAAAATATAGCAGAAGTAGATTGAAAACATAAGGAAGGAGTATTTTACACTATACAAACATTAATCAAAGGAAGGTGTAAGTGGCTAAATCAATATCAGACAAAACAGATTACAGAGAAAAGAAAATTATTACACAGGGTGATATACGTGTCAACCTACAGAAAAGGCCTACCAATACAAAAATGTGTATGCACCACACAACAGGACTACAAAATATATGATTCAAAAACCAGTAGAGCTGAAAGGAAAAGTAGGTAAATCCACATAATAATCAGAGATTTTAATTTCCTTTTTTCATCAGTTGAACAACTCCAGGTAAAATTAGCAAAGGTATAGAAGAATTCAGCAAAAACATCAACCAACTGGATCTATACGAAAAACTCAACCCAACAATAGCATGTGAGGTAAAGTTTCTTTTCCATTGTCCATAAAACATACATGATAAATTATATGCTGGATCATGTAACAAACTTCCACAACATTAAAAGAATTGAAATCATAGGAAATGATCCCTGACAAAAAAATGAAATCGCAGTAGAAGTCCATAACAGAAATGTAAAAGAAAAATTTCTGAACACATGGAAACTAAATAGCACACTTCTTTTTTTTTTTTTTTTTAAGTTTATTTATTTTTGGGAGAGAGAGAGTGTGTGTGGGGAGGGGCAGAGAGAGAGTGGGAGGTACAGAATCTGAAGCAGGATCCAGGGTCTGAGCTGTCAGCACAAAGCCTGAAGCAGGACTCAAACTCAGGGATGGCAAGATCATGACCTGAGCCAAAGTCGGTCACTTAACTGACTGAGCCCCCCAGGCGCCCTTAAACAGCACACTTCTAAATAATCCATAGGTTAAAGAGGAGGTTGTAAAGAATATTGAAACAAAACAAAACAATGAACTAAATAAATATCAAAATACAACAGATCAAAATTTGTTGGAACAACACTAAATACATGTATTAGAGACAGAATAAAAGTCTCCTATCAATGATCTAAGATCACAAACTCAAGAACCTAGAAAAAGAAAAACAAAATTAATCCAAAGCAAGCAGAAGGAAGGGTAATAAAATCAAGAAAATAACTATATGAAATTGAAAACAAAAAAGAGTAGAGGAAGCCAATGAAATAACTGATTCTTTGAAAAGAATAAAAAATTAACAAAGTAAAGAACATATGCACACCAACATTAGAAGCTTAATATCACTTACATCCATTAAAAATTAAATATTAGGTGTAAATCTGATGAGACATATACAGGAATTATATGTGAAAGCTACACAATACTGGTAAAAGTAATCAAAGACAATCTAAATAAAATGGAGAAATACTGTATTGATAGATTTAAAGAATCAACATAGGAAAGTTGTCACTTTTTCAAAATGATATATATCAGTTAATAGAATTCCTATCAAAATCCCAGCAAGATTTTTGTAGATACAACAACATGATTTAAAATTTATGTGAAAAGACAAATGAACAAAACAATCGTGTAAGAGAAGAATAAAGTGGGAGGAATCAGTTTACTCAATTTCAGGACTTAATAACCACATTGGTTTGGTATTTGCAGAGCAGTAGGCACATAGGTCAGTGGAATCAAATAGAAAACCTGGAATCTGAATCACCCTCATATATCCAACTGACCTTATACAGATGTGCAAATCAGTTTGAAGGAGAGAAGACAGCCTTTTCAACAAAGGGTGCTAGAAAAATAGAACATTCACAGGCAAAAAAAAAAAAAAAAAAGGTCTCTACTTAAGTCTTACACTACAAAAATTAACTCACAGTGGATCATAGACTTCATTGTAAATATAAAATGATAAAGCTTTTAGAAGACATATAGCAAAAATTCTTGGGGATCTAGAACTAGGCCAAGAATTCTGAGACTTGATACCAAATTATGATCCATAAAAGATAAAATAGATAAATTGAAAAAGTTTTCTTTGCAAAAGTTCTTGTTATTAAGGTAGAAAAGTTACAGATGGGAAGAAAATATTTACAAATCATCTATCAAATGATGGAATACTATGGAGCACTCACATCTCAAATAGCATATAATCCAATTAAAATGAGCAAAAGATATGAAATATTTCACTGATTATATGGTGTATATAATAAATAAGCACATGAAAGGATGTTTGATATCAGCCATTAGAGAAGTGCAAATTAAAGTCACATAATATCACTACACAACTATGTGAATAGCTAAAATTTAGATAGGTAGATTGGTAGGTAGGTAGGTAGGTAGATAGGTAGATAACCAAATGCTGGGAAATATGCACAGAAAATGAATCAATCTTCCATGGCTAGTGAGAATTTTAAAAAGGAAAGCCACTCAAGAAAGCAGTTTGGCAGTTTCTTATGTAAACATACTACTATATAACTCACCATTTATCCTGAAGGAATGAAGGTTTATTTTCGTTTGGAAATGTGTATGGGAATGTTCATAGCTGCTTTATTCATAATGGCCCCAAACTGGGAACAACCTGTTCGTCATCTGGTGAGTGGCTAAACAAACTGGTACATCCATTAACTTGGAATACTAGTCAGTAGTATGAATTATGCTAATGGAAAAAAAAGCCAATCACATAAGTTACATGCTGTAGGATTCCATTTATGTAATATTTTTGAAGTGACAGAATTATAGAAAAGAAGACCAGGTAAGTGACTGCCATGACAGAAGTGGGTGTGGCTATAAAAAGGCAAAATGAAGCCTCCTTCTGGTGATGGAAATGCTCTGTATGCTGACTGTTATCACTACCAAGATCCTGATGGTGATAATGCAGTCTAGTTTTTCAACATGTTGCCACTGGGGGAAACGGTCTAAAGGATACAGAAGAGCTCTCTGTATTCATTCTTAGAACTGCATACGAATGATCAAAAAAAAAAAGTTTAATTAAAAAAAAAAAACCATTAAAATCCAGGGTTTCTCACTAGCACTTTTCCATTTTTATCCCCTACATTTAAATTTTTACTAGCTATAATTAAGCTTCATGAGTGTGTGATATACAGGGTCACACACTAGGAGTCTGTGCTTGGCTTAGTGCTCTCCGGCTCCATGGTGAAATTCTTAAGAATATTTGAACAATGTGTGCACATTTTTATTACAGTGGGCTGCACAAATTATGTAGCCAGTCTGGTCACAAGTAAACAGTTTACAGGTAGCCCTCTTTTTCTATCAGGATTAGAAAATTTAGCTATTAGAGACACAAGCTCAAAATCGTATATATAAATGATAGGAATTAATTTACATTAAAAGGCTAGAGTGAGGCCTGAGGCTAGTCTGAGTCCTTTATAAAAAAAATAATTAGCCACGGGGTGCCTGGGTGGTTCAGTAGGTTACCTATCCTACTTTGGCTCAGGTCATGATCTCAACAGTTTGTGAGGTCGAGCTGTGCATCGGGCTCTGTGCTGACAGCTCAGAGCCTGGAGCCTATTTCATATTCTGTGTCTCCCTCTCTCTCTGCCCTTCCCCATTCACATACTTTCTCTCTCAAAAATAAACATTAAAATTTTTTTTTAAAAAATTAACCTTCTCCGACATCATCTATATCTGCCTGACTTCTAAGTTTCAAAAGCTATTGTTTAACCAGATTTGCAGTACATTTTCTGACCTTTCACAACAAAATGTGATTACTTTTCCTTTTTTTTTTTTTTTTTTGATCTTCTAAACAGTTTGCCTATTGTGCAAAGATTTCTGAAAAAATCAAAGGTGCTGTTCAGATATGAATTTTTGCAAAATGTACCATGCCTATTTATCATACCATGAAGGGTTATCATAAATCAAAAAAAAAAAGTGTTTGTTAGGAAAATGAACAAGAAATGTACTCAAAAAAGAAGATTGCATTTGCATAATTTTCAAAGGTCAATCTAATACAACATGAAACTTGAACTTCAAAATTTTGGTCAAAATGCAGGTACTGAGCTTAACTAAGGTAACAGGGTTTTTCTTCCTTTCTCTCTTCTGTTCCCTCCTCTCCCCTCTGCTCGCCTTCCCTCTCTCCCTTCCTCTCTTTTTCTTTTTTTTTTTTTTTTCAACATTTATTTATTTTTCGGACAGAGAGAGACAGAACATGAACGGGGGAGGGGCAGAGAGAGAGGGAGACACAGAATCGGAACCAGGCTCCAGGCTCTGAGCCATCAGCCCAGAGCCTGACTCGGGGCTCGAACTCACGGACCGCGAGATCGTGACCTGGATGAAGTCGGACGCTTAACCGACTGCGCCACCCAGGCGCCCCCCTCTCTTTTTCTTTATCTCCTTCTTCACCCCACCTTTTGTATGCCCTTCATTCCATTATAGTATCAGTGATATATATGTTTATTCTAGAAAAAAACTCTAGAAGGTCTAGGTTATTGTTCCCTCTGCTTCATGCTTAGGGAAGTAAAATTCTCTTAGAGAAGTCTCTACATTTTTATTAAAGCATTTGATTACATTTGAAGAAACATTTCTTGAGTATATGATATATATAATAAATAAGCACATTAAAGAATGTTTACTATCGTCAGCCATTAGAGAAATGCAAATTAAAGTCACAATATAATATCACTATGCAGCTATGTGAATAGGGTACGAGTTGTATTCTTTAAAAACTTCTAAATGCCCCTCTTACCAAAAGTTGTTTGTAGAATCCAATTTTTGTGAGGAATCTAATGTTTGGAGGTTGAGGGGTAGGTGGGTATATAAAGATTTAAACCTTTTGAATTCTTTTGTGTGATTTGGTGATTTTCACTACATTTTACTACATTACACTTGGCCGTTTATTAAGATGTTTAATTATTCAGGATTGTGTAGGTTCCCAGTAAGAGCAATGCTCCTTAACTAGTTTAGTGATTCTTAACCTTGTTGCATATTTGAATTACTAGAGGAGGTTCCCAAGTCACAATGCCTTACAAAAATAAAATCTGGAAGCAAATTCCAGGTGATTCTGATGCAAAACAACAATTGATTTAGCTTAGAAATTAATTGTATTTCCTGCCATAATGGTGAAAATGTCCCAGCGATGGTCCAGTTGGTTTCAGGCCTAACTAGATCCAGTCCTTCAATCATGATGTTAGAATGTTTTATCTTCTTTTGTGATTCATTTCCCTCTGCATGTTGATTACATTCTGTTTTATAAATAATTTTCTGCATGTGGTTGGAGGTGACCAGTCACCTCTCCTGTATTAGTGGCTCTTAGTCTAAGACTGCTCATGGCCTGTAAAGTCAAATTAGGTGACATGACTATACATGGGGCAGAGTCATGTCATGAATTACATGAAATGGGAGAGAGGAGATTTTTCCAAAGGCAGAGACCTTGGGTATATCTATTCATTTATTCAATCAATCAGTAGTCAGTCACTTGGTCAACATTAGAAGTAGATTCTCTTCAGAGAAAATTAACAACCTACAGTTTAAAAACTGTGCTACAGAGAAAGTAAAAGCTGTTTCTTAATCTATTTTTACTATTTTTTTGCGTTCTCCTCCCAATTACATTTTGAACAGAACATTTGCTTTTCTTAAATTGATTTTTTTTAAATACTTAGCACAATCTTCTCAAATCGTAAGGCATATCTCTCTGGTTAATTATGTTTCTCATGTGAAAGATAAAATAACTACAAACATAAAGTAGCAATTTTCTATTGAGAGTTAGTGTCAGGTTCTTTGCCTAACACCCTGAAAACATTATCTGATTTAACTGTATATATATTGGGTTCTTAGGACCGGTATAACAGAGTACCACAAACTGGGCCACTTACAAGAGAAATTTATCGTATCATGTTTCTGCAGGCTTTGAGTGCAAAATCAAGGTGTCTTTGGGGGCCGTGGTTCCTCTGAAATCCTTCGGGGAACACATCCTTCGATATAGCTTTTGAATGAAGCTGGTATTTCTTGAAGGTGGTAGCTCCATTCTCTACCATCAGCATCTCCTGGAGTTCTGCCTGGGTGTCTTTGTCTCCTTGTAACCACATTTTTTAAAAAAATTAATTTTTAAGTTTATTTATTCTTGAGTAATAGAGACAGAGCATGAGCAGGGGAGGAGAACACAGAGGCCAAGACACAGAATCCAAAGCAGGCTCCAGGCTCTGAGCTGTCAGCACAGAGCCCAACTCAGGGCTCGAACCCAGGAATGTGAGATCATGACCTGAGCCGAAGCCAGGTGCTTAACTGGCTGAGCCACCCAGGTGCCCCCCTCCTTCCCCCCCCTTTTTTTAAATAAGGACACCAGTAATTTCAGGTTAGGAATCCTCCCTACTGCAGCATGACTTCATCTTAACTAATTATATCAAGGCAACCATGTTTCCAAATAAGGTCACATTCTATAGTACTGTGGGTTAGGACTTCAAAATACATTTTTTGGAGAGGACAAAATTCAGCCAATAAAACTGTATGAAATTGTTATCAATCACATTTTTCAGAGAAGAAATGTGTATATGTTGAGTCATTTGCATAGTATTGCAAGTAACAGAACCAGTATTTAAACAAAATTCCATCTCCGAAATACCAAGCAAAGATGAGTTACTCCTTTCACTCTTTGCAGCTGGTAACAGTTTTCTGTTGCTTGAGTGTGGAGTCACTGCCTAATGTAAGTAAAGAAAAACCTACCAAACAAGTAATAAGTCCATAGCAAAAGAGGTGACTGCTGTTTAGAACCTCTCACACTGCATTTTACAGAGCAGGTAATAGGCATTTGTTGAATGAATGTTAGCTACTTGGAATATGAAATGTCATGTAGATTTTCCACCATCTTGCCTAACTTTATAAAATTATTAAGATGAGTCTGATACAGACAGTTTCAGTTTAGAAAGAAATTTCTCATATCAAAAATTATAAATAGGAAAGAACATTTTTACTGTTATTTGACTAATTGTCAAAATAAAGTGGAACTTGCTAGTACTAAGTATATCTCGGTTAATGTGTCCATATGTGGATGAAAAGAGAGATAAGCTAAACAAATTTCTGTCTTTTAGGATATTTCAGAGATTGGTTTTGCCCTATCTTTTAGATATATGAAGAAATTTTTAACTAAGTATGTGTTTTCATTTTACATTAACAAGATAAAAAAACCAAACTGAATTATCAGTTTTTCTATCAGGTGTTCTCATTACCACTGAAAAGTTACTATGTGGCTTTGGGCAAATTGCTTGAATAACACAATAGACATTTATACTGAAAAATAGATAAAACTAGAAACTCTGGGGGCACCTGGGTGGCTCAGTCAGTTAAGCGTCCGACTTCAGCTCAGGTTATCATCTCGCGGTTCGTGCCCCGCGTCGGGCTCTGTGCTGACAGCTCAGAGCCTGGAGCCTCTTTCAGGTTCTGTGTCTCCCTCTCTCTCTCTCTGACCCTCCCCCGTCCATGCTCTGTCTCTCTCTGTCTCAAAAATAAATAAACGTTAAAAAAAATTTAAAAAAGCAAAAACAAAAACTAAAAACTCTGGTGTGCATCGTGGTAGGACAGCAAATGCTATTCAGCAGATGTGCTGGTGTTTATTCCATTTCTTTCCTGAGACCAACTCCAGAACACAGATGCAACTTGAAATACCTTGAAACCAGTTCTGCTATGATACAGGAGTAAATTTGATGGATGGGGGAGTAGAAATGTGGGAATCTGAGAAAATGGGGCATATGGGGGAAAATGGGATGATCGAAAGAGGAAGTTCCTTCTCATGGCATTCAAAACCTTTTTCTCCCCCACCTCTAAAATATTGTGCTAGACAATCAAAGCAACTTTGAGGTCCTATTTAGAACCTGTCAGTAGGCAGTGTGAGCTCTCTCATCTTCAGAAGAAATGCTGCAAGATGTAATTAAGAGACAAAACCACTCAACAGTAAACACATGCAAGAAGAGTTAGTTGACTTACTAGCAGGACCTCAAACACCATCATCAAATAGAACCATATCTAATAATAGATCCATGAATTTAATTTATTCATACAGTTAATATGCAGATTTGATTACATGTTTATTTGAGACCAGTTTTTCAGGTAAAGAGCTACCACTGCACAGTGATTTGTCTGTGTACATTCACAATGCAGAACAATCCATTCTACCTGTGGGATCTTCCCATTATTTGAATAACTTCCACAAAGAAGGAACCACTTAAAACAATGGAAATAAGACCAGAATTGATATGATTGGCTATTTTATTTTACTATTCATGAGGAGTCATTGCATGGAAGCAGACTTCACAAAATAGTGAGGTTTTCTCATTCTTTCTTTATATGCTATGAGGGAAATTGTATCTTATTCTTCAGAATATAGAAGTGTATGTTCTCAGTATGATTTCAAATCTTTTGTCCCATAAAGTCATGAAAAACAGGAATAGGCCATTAAGAAGAGGGTACTTGCCTATTCTCATTTCCAAGAGCAAAATATTAGGGCAAAATAATTTAAATGTTTCTTTCTTAAAATAATTTTATTGAAGTTACTCATTATATTTTCAGAGTAAAATCTGTTTATCTCTTCTCACCCTCTTCCATATACCTACGCATTTACACCTCCCATTGCCTTAATTTTTAAATGTTAAATGAAAAAATTTTAAAAGCTTACCTAGCCACCTATTTATAAATGCTTTCCAGAAAGTGTGTGTGTGTGTGTGTGTGTGTGTGTGTGTGTGTGTGTGTAGTTCTCAGTTACTTACCATGTCTGTGTTGCTCTGATAGCCATTATAGTAACTGGGGGAAGGGAAAATTAGGAGGGGCACCTACTGATGTTTGACTCATGGAAGAATACTTTGTAATACAGCCCTGATATTAGGTAGAAGATAAGATACAGTAAGTGAGTAAATTTGAAGATCTCATTGGCTTTATTACATGATTCATGGAATCAACATCCTACCTAGCAAGTAGAGGGGGGTGATCTATGGAGCTGTACGAAACAAGCGTTTTATAGAAAGGAGGATGGGGCAAGACATTATCAGTGAAAGAAAAGAAAGGATTGTTGCAGGCAAAGTCACCTTTCCCTAGGGGAAAAGACAGAGGTCATATCATGCAAATTACCTCATTTCCTTTGGGGGATGGAAAAGGCCCATGATTACCTCATTGGTACAGAACAGAAATTCCAGATTAATTGGCATAAAGTCCCACTCAATGAAATTAAGATAGGTGTGCTGTCCTGGGGGCAGGTGACTCCACTTTGGGCCTGTAGTTTTCTTTTTAACAATTCAAATGAAATGAAAGCACTTTTCTAAAATAAAAGGAGAAGCTAGGGATGCATTAACTGCTCAGGCCAGGAGAAAGGAAAGCAACATTGAGGAGAGGATTAAAAAAAAAAAAAAAAAGACACACCGCGAAAAGAGAAGAGATACACAAAAAAGACACGCTCTGTGTGTGTGGGGGGGGGGGGGGAGGGGGGGAGAAGACAAGTTGTCCCTGAGGGATGCTCTCCACACATGGCCAAACGTTAAATAATAAACTCTGTGTCTTTATTTGGTGCATAAAAATATGTTATCTAGACCCTTGTCACTCAAAGTGTGATTTGTAAACCATCAGCATTAGTGTCACCTTGGAGCTTGTTAGAAATGTGGACTATTGGGCCCTATCCCATACTTACTGAATTGAAATCTTCATTTTAAGAAGATGCCAGGTAATCCTTGTGCACATTAAATTGGAGAAGCCTTAAGCTAGACTATAGAGAGCTAACCTACAGGTCTAAATATAGACTTTTTGGCCCAAGGCACAGTACTTACTGCTGACTCTCCTCACCATTTTATTTTCTGTCAATATATTGACTGTGGACAAAAAGAACCCTGAAGCCTGGATAACAGCAGTTTTACATAAAGAGCACACTGAAGGAAGGTGGCAAAGAGGACAGGAAAACTGGCAGTTCTTGAACTCTCACCTCTTTTCACAATTTTTAAAAATGTTAGAAAGCTGTTCTTTAAAACCCATTTCTCTCTGGCAGTTGAATCTTTGTAGTGCAACTTGTGAGAGGATCTCAAAAACTCCCTCCTGCATGATTGAGCTGTGCTGGCTGACAGGCTGTGAGCCCGGCCATCCCAGCCCATCTCTTTGGTTACCTGCTCCCCCATCTACTTGATCAGAGGGGCCTCAGAACTGTGCAAAACAGCCAGTGACTTGACACTGATCATCAAATCTTTCAAGACACTCCATTTATTATTGCACTTCCACATGGAATTTGCATTTCTAACGTAGGGCTGGGACAGGATTGAATATAACCAAGACTTGTCTTCCCAGAGGCAAAAGTATATTCTGAAAATGTGTTAAGAGGAGGCTGTTCATGCTTCTTGAGATCATAATATTTTGTGCCACTCTCTGCCCCGTTGAATACATTTTCAAATCTCTGAGGATGTTGTTTTTATCTTATGTCCAGAGTTTCCTCTAGAAAGCAAAAAGTACATTCAAACTCACTTTCCTGTCCCCTTTACATGGATTAATTTAATAATCAATTGAATGACATGGACATGTAGTATCTATTTTAAATCTGTGTAGGCAGAAAGCACAATTGGGCAGAGCTAATCTCTTGAGAGCAAAATGAAGTTTTCAGTTTGGAATTGATTAGATTGCTAGGGGATTAAGCCCTCTGTTGGTAATGCTCTGTGGCTTGGAGCAGTTAGAAAGAAGGGGATTTGGGTTTCTGCTTTGTAAACAAATATGTAAGGTTTTAAAAGGATTTGCTTTTTCTTTGGGGAGTCGCCGTTGTACTTGGTGATTGTCAAGATGTGGCATTTTATTGCTTGGAAGGAAAGCAAGATGGACCTGAGATCCTTTCCTCACATATTCAACATCTTTTAAAAAATGAATTGATCTTTGCTTTCATGGCATGTCACGACTAAAGGAAATGAAGAAAAAGGACAAGGAAGAGTAAAGTAAGAATGAAAATTTAGGAAGTGTTGTATAGAATACCAAGCAGACATAAGAGTGGAAAGAGGATGTAAAGACCCTTGCACGAAAGGAATGTCCCATATTAATTTTTTTTTTCATGTTTGGGAGAGTTTTTTTTTTAATGTTTATTTATTTTGAGAGAGAGAGAGAGCGAGCATGAGCAGGGGAGGACCAGAGAGAGGGAGAGAACATTCCACAGGGCTTGAGTTGACAAACCATGAGATCATAACCTGAGCTGAAATCCTGAGTCAGATACTTACCTGGCTGAACCACCTAGGCATCCTGTGGAGTAGTTTTAGGTTTTTAGAAAAATTACAAAGATCGTACAGGGAGTTCGTCTCCCCCGACCGGTTCCCCCTATTATTAACATCTGACATTAGAATGGCACTTTTGTTAACAATTAATAAAATAGTATTGGTACATTATTAGTAAACAAAGGCTGTAGTTTATTCATATTTCTTTGGTTTTAACCTAGTCATTTTTCTCTTTCAGGATATGTTACATTTTGTTGTTGGGGAGCAAAAATTCCTGTTCCCTCAAAGGTCCTTTTAGCTGAACTAAGAATCAAATTGTCATGAGACAGATTAACAAGAAAAAATCAAATTTAATACATGTATGTATGGGGAATCCACGTAGACATGGAAATTACAAAGATAGTCACGCAAGATGAGGTATATATGCCATCCTGAACTAAGGAGAAGGGAGTAGTGGTCTGGGATTTCAGAGGAAAGGAATATACTTCACAGGTTGATAAGAGCAGATGTTTGGTAATTAGATGTTAGCCCTGCCATTATAGACGGGTCACTCAGATAAAATTTATCTCTCTTAATAACCCATATTCTGGGAAAGGCCCCCAATTTGATTCTTCTGTGTGGTTAAAGGAGGGACAAAAATTTCTCTTGAGCCAATAAGGTCTCAAATGCCATCAGCTTAAAATAACCCACATTATTGTCAAAATAATGTGTGTCAAAGTGACACAATCTGGGGGAGGCTGTCCTGCACCCCTTCATTGTCATGCTTCTTAAGCTCCTCTTGACTGTATTTCTCGTACCTCCCCTGTTTTTTATGACCTTAACATTTTTGAGTAAGAATGGTTAAGTATTTTGTAGAATATTACTTATTTGAGGTATATGTAATGTTTTCCACGTGATTAAACGGAGATCCAGGTTTTTGAGATAGACAAAGATAAAAATGCCATTCTCATCACCTCATCCCAAGGATAAATGCTATCAGTGTGACATCACTCTTTATCTTGACTTTGGTCACTTGAATGAGGTAATGTTTGTCAGGTTTCTGCACGGTGAAGGTACTTCCCCCTCCCCCCATACTCACTGTACACTTTCGAAGGAAGTTACTATACACAACCCACATTGAAGGAGTAGGGCATTATGTGCCACCTTCTTGAGGTGTAGGTGGAAAGTATCTACATAAATTATTTGACATTCTTCTATACAGGAAATATGTTTATTCTCTTTATTAATTCATTGATTGATCTATTAAATATAATTAAATTTCTCCTTACTACACTTATTTCATTATGTATCCATGAATATTATAATTTGGATTATAATGTTAAATCATTCTGGCATTGACTATTAGGGATAGTTTAGATGGCTTCTGGAATACTCCATTCTTAAAAGCACAATAAAAAAGAGATGAGAAACTATGACTGGTTTCTAAACTATAATATGCAGTTAAAAAGAGCCTAGGATTAACAGACAAAAGCCTAGTTTAGGGTTTCTGGTCAACTAAGTTTTGCCATTCACCAGCAGTAGCATCAGCCTCATGTTACTTGTGTGTGCACTGGAAATACTATTAATGCCTGGGTGTACTTAAAAGTAAAATTAAATACTAATTCACCCTCTTGTTAAATTAGAAAGTGAGTCATTGTTAAACCACACTAAGTGGGAACCCACCATGCAAATGTGATATTTTGGAACATACCTAAAGATTAGTAAGCATGGTTTACAGAGAATTGACTACAAATCTCAACATTGCTTATCCATAGGATTGCTGATAGAAATGCAATATAAAGAATAAGAATTGAATAAGTCAGTAGACAGGGAGTCTTTCAGATACCTCAGAATCATGTTAGGCATGGGGTGAAGCAGTTCAGATTAGCAAAACTCAAAAAGATCCCACTGACAGATCTAAAGAGCTAGAGTTGCTAGGAACCTTTGATGTAAGGACACTATAACTGAGGGGAAAATAAAAATAAAATACACATGCCTAGGGAGAAGCTCTTATGGATTTATGGTATTCCTCATAGGGCAAAGGTGGGTGGGTAAGAAATTCTAAATGCCTGTTATATATTTAATATAACTCAATAGAATTCAACAGAAGAATTTGCTTTTTTAGTCTATGAATGTCAGAAATCTATTAGACTGTAACATTCCTTTGTTAAATTCAGTATTTAATTTGGAATTAAATTGTGCCAAACAGTAGGGTGCCATATTATAGAGCAAGTGTTTTTCATGAGTTGAGTCATTGCTTATTAAACTTGAAATTAATCAGCAAGTCATTGTCACTGAAACTTTTGGTCTCTACCAATGTTAATTTGGAGTTGGACATGATGTGCACCCAAATGAGGCTATAGCATTTCTTAAGGCATTTTATAAATAAGTTATTTATACAAATTTGGAGCATGTTTTTACCCCAGTAAACTTACAGTAATTCTAGAAAAGTCATTGAGGTTACCATTTGCCACAGACTGATTTCTACTTTATTGCCACCTTTATTTCAATCTAGGACTCATTAGTTCTTTGCAAGTAAGGATGGAATAGTAATTAACATTCAAATCAGTGATACTATGATTTAGCTTACACGGGCATGTACCAGAAATACATGTTTCATTGATTTTATCATTTCTTGTGTCTGTGCAGCCACTCCATCTACAGTGTGTGTTTAGTGGTAGTGGGGTGACAATAAAAGCAAAAATAATTATTAATTGCTTGCCTTAATTCAGGTAGTGTTCTAGTTACATCCAGTGTACCCATCTAGTCATAGTTTTTATGAGTAACTCTTGCTCAGTAGCAATTTGCAGTTTATAAAGACGTTTCACATGTTTTGAAGATGTGAATCTCAACAAGTTCATGTACATTGATGTGCAAAAAGCAAACAAACGAGCAAAAACAGTGACATACTTTTTTATACTACTCATATCTAAATCCCACCAAGAATTTGGAAAATTTATCCTCATTTTTTTTCCAGGGTTTCTCCAAACTTAACGTATGTTGTGGATATGTATGGAATGTTAAATAGTGCCAAGATTAACCATGGGCTCTGGTCAGTGAGTCATTGGCACCAGTTAAAAATGAGAAATAACATCAGGGCTTCTGGTTCTCTGAGTTATCTATGGCTTCTGCCTTTATCTATCTTTATGCACTATCTACCCTTTTTGTCAGGTCTTCATGCCTTTTTTGAGTCTCTGCCCTGGCCCTACTATTATGTGCTTTCAACATTTCCAATAGTTTTTGCTATGTCGCTATTTCAGAGACAAGCACTTTGTTTATGCCCAGTGCATTGCCTCTGTTCAGTAAGGCTTAGAAAGAGCCAGGAAACCATTTGGGCTATGTCAGATTTGTTCTCAGCTACATCCATCTACTAAGCCAGCAAGCACAAGCTCATTGAGTGGACAAGTGCAATATACAGAGAGAGAAAAGTAAGATATCTATATCTATAAGATGTGTGTGTGTGTGTGTGTGTGTGTGTGTGTGTGTGTGTGTGTGTATATATATATATATATATATATATATATATATATATAAATGTAATCCCACCATAGATAACTTCATTTGATTTACACAGTGGAATGTAATTAGGTCTTCCCCTACCCTACTTTACAGAAAAATACATTGGAACTTGATGAAATCCACAGAGGCTGTTAGTGTCAGTGCCAGACTTGGAAACACATGCTTCTGGGACAATATTTTATATAGTCCTTTCCATTTTATCATCCTGTAGTTTTTATTTCTGAAATAAATTCATTCAGTATTCTACAAATGTTTATAAAAGCCTACTGTAATAAAAGTATGATATTAGGCACTATATCATATAGACTAGAAGTAGGATCATGTGGTTATTTTGATGAACCACCTTTTATAGATTGGAAATTGAGAATTAGATTCATTAAGAGTTTTAACTACGAGCATAAAGATAGTTAATGACAATCAACATTCATAGTCTAGTCCAGAACTCCTGAAACTCTATCTGGCCTCTTTCATTCTGAACAAAACATACTTCTGAACTTCAAGAAAATTTGATGATAGCTTAAAGAGATGAAAAGTTGTTAGTAATACCTACTAGATTTTGCTGTCGGGGACAAGACCATAAGCATGAGGATGAGTGACGAATCCCTTAAGCTGGAGGGATCAAGGGCACAAAGAGGAAAATGGAAAGACGAAGTGGAATTTGATCTGAAACCCATGAATGTTTAGGATTTCAGTGCCTAGGCATCTCAGCTTTAGACTCTCAGAGCAGAAGAAAGGACCTGAGCAAGAAATTGTACAAAACCATTCTGATGATTGGAAGAGTCCATCAACATAAAAGGAATTGAGAAGGGAATGAAGTGCTTCAGCTCTAGATGGACATCTGAAAGTAAAGTGAGATTAAGGCTCGTAGTTACAGTGAGGCATAGGTAGACTGAAGGCGTCAAGGAAAAGGGAGTTGTCATTGTCTCCCCGTACATGCAGCAGCTTCCTGTTGGTTTCTTGTTGAATTTGGATATCTGGAGTAAATACTTTGTCTTGCCTCTTTCTTGTTAAAGCTACTTTCCTTCATCTTTTAGGGCATCTCTGTTTATCCTCTTTCCTCCTGACATACTCTTCATCTTCTCAAGGCTTTGTGACACATTTTTCCATCTCTGAATGTAGTGGAAAGAAACAGAGAGGATTTCTCATGAATTACTTTCCCCTCTAGAGATTGAAGGGGAGACTTAAGACTGATGACATCGTTCAGAGAAATATTTTCCCAAGTATATTTTTTTCTTTCTGGAGGAGAAACCTGAATGTGTTCTTTAAGTAAAATCAGGAGTTGAGATCCTTTTTCTTTTAACCTGATTAATGCTCTTTTTCAAAAATACAAATGAGATGCATTTAGTTTTTGAACACGGGCTACTTTTACACCCTGCTCTTGTTTTCCTCTTCTGTTTTTGTTATTCTGCAAAACCAAAATAGTAGAATTTGAAACCTCCATGAAGGAAGGTACTTTATATTGTTCACTGCTGTATCCCGGGAGCCAAAAATATGCCTCATACACAGCTCAAATAATAATTAATCTGTTTTTTTAAATATTTATTTTTGAGAGAGAGAGCATGAGTGGGGGAGGGGCAGAGAGGAATGGAGACACAGCATCTGAAGCAGGCTCCAGGCTCTGAGCTATGGGCACAGAGCCCGACATGGGACTTGAACCCATGAACTGTAAGATCATGACCTGAGCCAAAGTCTGACACTTAACCAACTGAGCCACCCAGGAGCTCCAAGCTGGTTATTCTCAGCTTGGGCAGCATTGTATTTAATGCTCTTTTTCAAAAGTCTAAGTCTGATTCTGTAGTCAGTTGTTTAGGCAAGAGGTACATAAATTAATTGGATTATATAATCCCAATGGCCTATCCAAGATTAAATAAGAAAATTGTAATTGTGCTCCATTAGAGCTACTTTTATATAACAACAGCATATTAACATGTTTGTTTAGATTGTTACCAGTCACTCTGGAAGTCAGTTAAATGAGGAAGCAAAACATGGTATTTGATGGCTGTACAAGTCCATTTATCGTTTCAAATACACTCTAACACCAGGCGCATCATTTAGATTTTATGGCAAGATGTAATAACCAGCCACCTGCGAAGATAAAATATATTTTTTTCAAATAAAATTTTTCCCCACAAGCTTTATTATGCATATTTTGTTTGTGGTCTTCTCATACTAGCCATGGATGCCACACATCAGATATGATGAAGAGGGTATCTTTAGGATACAGTTTTGAGAGGGAAACTGTATCCCACAGGAAAGAATTTATGCCAAACCAGAAAAGGATTTATTATGAACCATACTAACTACTCTGAGTCTTTTATATCAGGACTTGCATTAAAGACAACCAAGAGAGAGTAACACAATTAAATGGTCCGTCAAAATGCATCTAAATTGCATAAATATGAGTCAAAATCAGTTGCTTCTATTAGGTTGAACATTTTCAGGTAAAATTAATTTTTAGTCAAATTAATTAAATGACTAATTTCCTTGAATCAAGACACATTTCACACTGGTTGCAAATTCATTGGTTGCAGTGGGGTTGTTAATAAAATAACACTCACTGTAACCATAATTTCTTTCCCACTGATTTTTCTCCCCAGAAACAAAGTCTTCCGATATTAGTTTTTATGAGTGTTACCTCCATAAATGATTGGGCAAACAGGAGATTCTTTTCTTTTTAGTCATGTCTCTGAAAATATCTTTTCCTTCTTTCCTCCCTTCCTTGACCTTTCATTTCCTTCTCAGTCTTCCCAAAAGTAGTATCTGTCCATTGCCTTTGTGCATACAGATTAGATGATGAGTAATCTAATATTCTTTTCATTAGTCATAAACTTGATTTTCTTCTCTCAGGATACTTGTGGGAGTATCTTTCTATTTTTACTGTGTAGAAATTTCAAACTATGTCTGGGTTCATTATCTTCTTTTATTCCTTATTTCCATTATCTCGGACATAGTGGATCTTCTGAGTTTGTCTTTTTTTTTTTTTTTTTTCAGTATATGAAATTTATTGTCAAATTGGTTTCCATACAACACCCAGTGCTCATCCCAAAAGGTGCCCTCCTCAATACCCATCACCCACCCTCCCCTCCCTCCCACCTCCCATCAACCCTCAGTTTGTTTTCAGTTTTTAAGAGTCTCTTATGCTTTGGATCTCTCCCACTCTAACCTCTTTTTGTCTTTTTTTTTTTTTAATGATTTTTGCTTTCTTCATGGTTTAAGAGAATTATTTAACTTTATTTAAAAGTCTTATAATAATTTTTGACTGGGGCGCCTGGGTGGCGCAGTCGGTTAAGCGTCCGACTTCAGCCAGGTCACGATCTCGCGGTCCGGGAGTTCGAGCCCTGCCTCAGGCTCTGGGCTGATGGCTCAGAGCCTGGAGCCTGCTTTCGATTCTGTGTCTCCCTCTCTCTCTGCCCTTCCCCCGTTCATGCTCTGTCTCTCTCTGTCCCAAAAATAAAATAAAAAAATAATAATAATAATTTTTGACAATTATGGTTTTATTCTCTGGAAGATGTTTCTTGGCTTTCAGTTTTTATAGCATACTCTAATTGTTGTAAAGGGATTTTCAACATTTCTATATAGATTATAACTGCAAGGTGAGTGGATGAGAGAAAGGGGCTGTATAATGTAATGTCTGCAGACATATTTGGCAATTTGGCATATTGATTGACTGGCAACTGTGATGGGATTGCTATTGGCATTAGGTAGGTAGAAGCCAGAGATGTTGCTAAGCATCTTACAATACACAGGACAGCCCCGAACCAAAACAAACAAACCTAGCTGGCCCCAAATGTCATTAGTGCCAAGTTTGAGAAGTCCCATTTTAGAGACATTGATTTTTGTTCCTCTATAATTCCTAAGCTTCGTGTGGATGAAGATGAAAGAGAAAAATGTTCTAAATACTGGCAAAGAATAAAGGTTGAGTAAAGGATTACATGCTATTAGTGTTGAGGAAAGAAAGAGAGGGATAAAGTAGAAGTCAGGTGATGAAGAGCCTTACGGTCATGCTTAGTGGTATGAATTTAGAGCAGAAAAATAAAACAAGGCAGTATCTGAAAGAATTTCTTGGAAACCTCAAAACTCTGTTCAAATGTAATGATCACAAAAATAATAATACTTAATGAGAAGAAAGTAGCTTTTTGAGTGTGAATGAACACTTTGGTAGAGAGGGTCAGAAGAAGCTAAAAAGTTTGTAATCCCCAAAACTCTTTGAGGTATAGATGTTGTGCCTAACAAAGCTTTTGTCTTGCATGTTTCCTCCTTGCTTCCTCAATCCACACAAATTTACTCTAGGTGACACTGTATCTATTGATAATGTCCATTTCGGTTAAATAAAAATGTTAAACATCCTTGAAAAAACCTTGAAGGAGATGATGTTGCCCTTCTAAGTCTACTGACATACTCTTATTCATGAACATAGAGTCACTCTGCATGACGTTTTATCTCACTGTGGGTACTAGATTATGACCCTGGTGGCTCCCGAAGTAGCATTCCATGTCTCAAGTAGGAATGTAATCTGTCACCCTCCCTACCATCCACAATTTCTCAATCCCTTTATATGTGCAGGTACATGTGCCCATATGCACATAAGTCAAATTGAATTTTAATCTTTTTACTTCTTCCTTTTCCTAATTGAGTATATAATTTGATTAGCAGACATGACTGATGTTTTCTTTTCCCCTTGAGTTGTTATAGATTTCTTATTTCGGGAACTTTGAGCAGATATTTAGAACTGAGAGTTTTCTTTCTCCTTTTCATTGTGTCTTCTTTCACCCCTTAATGTTCCAAAATTGCTTTACATTAAGCTACCCATTTCATGCATACAACGGATTTGGGTCTATGTGTGTGTGCATACACGTGTGTGTGTGTGTGCATGTGTTCATGTGTATTCAGTTGTTGAATTACTGAACTAATTGATTATGATAATTTCATTTAACACAGAGCTATTTCCAAACCAAAATAATCTAGTTTCTGACATTTTGTCCCCTATTTTGACATCTGGAAAGGGTTCCATCATATTATATTCTTTGGACTCTTGCAACATTTGCCTGCTAGCAATGGGAGGGTCTGTATAACATCTGATCCTGTAGTATTTTTCACTCATAAACCAGAAACAACTTGAGCCCTGTGAAGTATGGAGGTTTAAAGCAAACCTTTATTTAACATTTTGTGTGTCAACATTTCTCCAACTTGACCTGCCAAGTGGATTTCATAGCAGATGACTCTGGAACATGAACAAGTGTTTGTTCTTATATCTCACCCATTAGTGTTGAATTAAAGACTACAAGGTTTGGATCACATAGCAGACTTCAGTGCCTTATGCTGCTGATGCTGGCCAAGAACAGGAGCATCTGAATATTTATATGTTTATTCCTGTGGAATTTTAAGAAATCTTTGGACAGTTGACAGTATGCGCCTATACCGCTAAACCTGAGGGAACATCCAAGGCACTTGTAAATAGCTTTGCATGGATGGGAAAACTATGTTGATTCTAAAAAGATGTCAGATGAGCTCTTTAAAAATAACTATCCTGGAACTCACTTTTCATGAAAAAGAAATCCTCTCGGCTAATAATTTATGGCAAAATAGAAGATTTGTCTGTGGAGTGGTAACAACAGTGAGAGAATGCGCTAACATTTCTGTGTATTTCCCATGTGTGTATATTATACCAGCTGTTTTTCCATGTATTAT
Organism: Herpailurus yagouaroundi; assembly: GCF_014898765.1. Lineage (NCBI taxonomy): Eukaryota > Metazoa > Chordata > Mammalia > Carnivora > Felidae > Herpailurus > Herpailurus yagouaroundi. Next base: position 13,255,972 of record NW_024412414.1, on the reverse strand, counting down.
CTCATTTTGATCTCATGATGATGCGCTAAAACAATAGCTACTACCACCTCCATCTGGAACCTTCACTCCAGTCTGTTTATGACCATGTATGAATATGGTTATTCAATGTCTGCAGTTTTATTTTATCTTAAAAGTAAACTTTAAAAATGTATATTATTTCCCATCTATGCCAACAATTGTTTAAGTCAGTTTATCATCACTTTTTCTCTTGGCTATCACAATAGTCAATTAATTGTTTTCTCAGCTTCCAAATTTGACCCCTCCCCAACATATTCTCCATATTTAGACTTCAATAGCTTCTTATTAAACCTAGAAACAGAATGGCACCTGAACTCCTTACCATGCTCTCCGAAGCTCTACAGGATATGTCAGGGTGTCAGATGAAGGAAAAAACCCCATATACCATATATATAATATGTATATTTATATATAATGCTATAAAACTTATATTTTATACATTTAAGAATTATAAATATATATGCATATGTGAATATATATATAACACGCATATCTGTAAAGTCCATCATATATATATATATATATATACACACACACATACACACACACACATATATGCCATTGATTTTCATTAATTGCAGTCCTTATGTTCTCTAACATTTTCAACAACATTGAACTAGCAAATATAAAACTATTGTTCCTAGAGGAATTAGAGAGTTAGGTTTCTGAGAACCTCTGGTTAGAGCATTTTCACTGAATAATCAATACATTACCTTGTATTATGTGTATTTCTCTTTAAAGACACTTTTATTATATATATTGTATTGTGTGCATATTGTTTGCAAGTATAAATATCAATTACATATAATATATACTATTTCCTGGTGTAATTTATATGTTGGCCATGAGTGCAATATCAATGAATCAATTATATATATTATATATATTTTGGCTATGAGTTCAAATATTGATGAATCAAGAATATATTTAATAAATATGGATATATATAGGTAATGCCATAAAATGTTATATTTTATACATTTATGAATTATATATTATATTATTTATATATTAATTAAATATAACATTTTATAGCATTACCTATAAATATCCATATTTATTAAATATATTCTTGATTCATCAATATTTGAACTCATAGTCAATAGCATTATAATTCATCCCCGAAGGAAGCTTATCTAGCACAAATATTTTTGTCCTCAGGTATGTTACAGCCTTCTTGGACTTAGCAACACTTGACAGCACTTCAGCTTGAGGACTGTGTTAAATAGCAAGATCACCAACAAGAGCACTAAATGCAAAAATGCAAAAATAAGAGTGACACTAGATAGATGATGAGAAGGACACATGTACAGTATGAGAGTTCCAACCAGAGCACTGCCTCGTTTAACTCTAGCTAGGAAAGTGCCTGTTTCGGGAGTTAAACTTTTCGATTCTCATCAGTGACAGTGACAGCACCGCAGATACTGATTTGGGATATTACAATTAAATGTTAGCAAGGTGAATTTATAAATACGGAATCCATAGATGATGAGGGTCAACTGTATATATGAAAATGACAAAGGAATGTCCACTTGAATTGCAGATAAATGTCAAATCTTTAGTATAAATATGTCTCACAAAATATTTGGGATGTACTTATATTAAAAAATCACTTTATCCAAAATCAACTGATTTTCCTATATCTTATTAGGCAACCCTATCTGATAGCTTTTTACCTAGCCAGGCTTACCATGCTTTGCTTTGTGTATTAATTGATTGATTGATAACTTCAAACTCATTTCCTTCTTTATATTTCTCTGAAATCTCAGGATTCTCTTTTTGGAGCCTCTCATTTACCCCTGGCCTTGTTTTCAGGATCTCCTCATAACTGAGTTTTTGTCTTCTTCCAAATCTTTCCTGACTCCCAGGTCCTCCTCTTTCCTATTTAGTGTGATTCCCATACGCTATTTGTAAAATTTATAATTATTGTGCTCATGTGTGTTTTCTTATTTTTGACCTGCCTCCCTAAGAGGCTGCTTCCTCCAAGAACCACATTGATTTGCATACTGATACGTAACCCCAATACAGTATCTGACACATGAAGCCTTGAAGAATGAATGATGTAAATATAAATGGAAAGGGTATGAGGATTTATAGAACAGAATCCTTAGTTACATATCTGAACCTAGTCTACTCATTCTCCAAATATTCCTCAGCACCTTGAGCATAAGCATCTGTGCTAGTTTTAAGATAAGCTTACATTCTGCTGGGGCAGACAGAAAGGAGACAAATAAATAATTTACTTATAGCTTACAACACTGCCGTGAGGTAAACGGTCACAGGAATTAGACAATAAATGGGAAAAGCATCCTGCATAGAATTATCAAGGTTTCAGGAAGAGGATCCTTATAAGATTTCTGTTTAATAAACATTAGAACATGCATCCTAAATTTCTAAAGCATGTTCTAAGGAGTTTCTCTGTTTGGCCTTACAAGTTAGTGTGCGGTGAGAAAGGACCATGAATAAAACACTGACATTTTGACACCTTCCTCCCCAGCCATGCTACCACTGTTTCATGATGTGCTGAATAAATGACACACACATGCACGCACACATTTATCCATATGTACTCAGTTAATTTTCACTAGTTTATATGCAGAGGACTAGCCGTGTAAATGACAATCAGTGATATAAGAAAGCAATTAAATTCAAAATAATAAGTATCTTAATGTCACTTTTTCAAAGGATTTTTAGAGCCACATTTTAATTTATTTCCTGGAACACAAATTTATTGAGCACCAGCAATTTATTTCAAGTCAGACATTGTTACAGGCTTTCAGAATACAACAGCAAACAAAAGCAGACAAAACTTAAATTTGACTTCAGGGAAGTGAAAGGTTCTAAACAAATTCCAATCTTAGAGTGTCTGATTTACAGCAGCAGGAACATGATGTATTGACATGTTAGCGCTCTTTATCCTCAATGTATTTGTGTAGCTTTAACTAATTAATCCTCATGATACTAAGCAGTGGATAAAGCTTATGTATTAAACATTGCATGCTCTTTTTAAAGCAATGACAATCCTTGTAAACGATGTGTCCGTTGCCAGAAATCCACATAAGTATTTTGGTTTTAAATTCCCTAAAGCTAAGAGCACTGCGAATCCACTGCTGAAAGTTGACTTTTTCTCTGTTGCTTGGGACTTATGTATGTTGACAGTGGAGTTTCAGAAAGCGTTTAGTTATTTTTAAACCAGAAGGTGTTCATTCTCTTCTCAAAGTTTATTTTGGCTGCTTCTACCAGGCTAGGTGGGGAAACCTGGATGAGTGTTCATGAATAAATGGCCGTGCCATTTTAGCATATGAGTGAAAGCTCTCTGCATCTGTTCGTGCCCTGGTCCAGTAGCTATTCTAATACCTGTCCTACTTACCTCATAGCAATGTTAAGATGGTGACATAAAATAATGGCACCATTCTCCCTGGAAACCGTGCACTGACTTCCCACTGAACCTACCGTAACATGTAAACTCCTTACCATATCCAGCACAGTTTTTCTTCTGGCCCCTGACAGCCTTCCCAAATTCTCCTAACAGTCTCCCTCTCATGCTTTCCATTCTTGTCACAAGGGACAACTTTTGGCTTTTCAGACATACCAGACCCTCTCCTTGTCACAAATTCCCTCCGCCTGGAGTATTTTTTACCCACTTTTCACATACCTGGCTCTTTGCATTTTCCACTTCTCTACTTAAATTTGACATCGTCTGAGAAACCTACCCTTATTACTGGCCACCTAAAATAAGACCTGCTCCTGTTCATTGTCTAAGAGCACCTTGGTCACTTTTAAATGACATTTATCTTAAATATTTTGTTATTTTTTGGATGCTTTTTTATTCGTCATTGCTTTCTCTCCAGGTAAGGAGGCTCCAAGTCCCCCTAAGGGAAGGACCATTCGTGTTTTATTCACCGCCATATACCCAGTACTAGCACAGAATGGATCCAAGAAAGGCCTCAAACTTTTCTTAAGTGTAAACTGAATAAATAAATATGTGCCAGTATGAGTGCTTAGAATCTCTAACTGGTAGTTGAATTAATGGAAAGAGCAGTGATAACAGGTTGAGAAGACGTTTCTCGTCTTGATTTTACCATTGTTTTTTTCTATCCAACGTAAGTTGTTCTGTATCTCTGGATATCATCCCTCGTTTGTGAAATATAAATAATGGAAATGTAATGCATGTGAACTGTAATGCATCGAATATATGCATATTGTATGATGTAAGTCATGTACAAATATAAAGTGTCATGATTTATAACAACCAATTACATTTTTAAAAACAGGTAATTTCCTAGATCCTCACATTTTTTAGTAGACTTCTAATCCTTCACCAAGAGGATATACAAGATCGAATCAATGAAAATAAATATAATCTTTGTGATCTGTTTTTGTTTTCCTCTTTACATCTGACCTTGGTAATGTCTTTCTTGCCATTCCTCTTAATTTTCACATTTCCCCAATAGTTTAAAGAACATGAAATTGCAATATAAACTTAGTGCACTTGGTTAATGAGAAAACGTATGGAAAGAGTAAAAATAAAATTAAAGAAAACAGGTTCCCTCCCCCGCTCATTTTTTTTTACCACTTTTGAAGATTACTGTTAGTTATTAGAGTGATGTAGTTAATGGGCAAGGAAAATTTGTTCATTATCCAATCACAGTGTCTGACCATTAGAATCATTAACATACAATGGTAATTACTTAGGTTTGCATTGCAGGTTTTTCTTTCACCTGAAATCGAAAGATCTTTTGGAGAAAAGAGGTAACATATCTGTCTTCCTAAATTGCTCTATTCTCTATCTCAACCAGGTATTTAGTGAGGGTGAAATTTTATGGAAACCCATGAAAAATTAGAGGAGTGTGGCTCTTTCAGGAAAATTAATTTGCCTCTCCTGTTTTTCCCCACTACCCTATTAGAAGTATAATTGACTTGATGCACAGGTCATGCCAAACTCATTAAACCTACAAACCCATAATGGGTAGGATCACAGACCTAGATGTTTTCTTTGAAGCTTCCTTATGGCACGTACTTGGATGCTACAGAGTCTTGCCTGTGTTGGGATGTGCTTCTTAAAGGAGGCTTGGAGGCCATCTGTTTATTCTGGCATGAGTTTCATTTATAGAGTTTGAAGACTTGGTAGTAATTTGTTTTAGTCTGTTTTCTAGTAATTAAAAATGAAAATGAGCTTGATTTTCTGTTTGTCTCACATATATGCCATTATTTTCATTTGTAAAACAGAAGTTCTCTGGGGTAATTGTGGCTCAAACACTGTTGATATAGGTTGAATCTTAGTCATTTTTGGCTGTTCTAACAAAAATAACATAGCTTGGGTGGCTTAAACAACAAACATTTATTTCTAACATTTCTAGAGTCTGGGAAGTCTATGATGAAGGTTCTGACAGATTTGTTGTGTGGCAAGGACTTTTTCTGTTTTATAGACAACCATCTTCTCTTTGAATCCTTGCATGATGAAGAGCAGAGAGTAGAAGCATGCTCTTTTCTGTCTCTTCTTATAAGGACACTAATCCCATTCATGACTACTCTACCCTTGTGACCTAATTAACTACCAAAGGCCCCAGTTCCTAATACCATCATATTAAGGGTTAGGATTTTAACATAAAAGTTTTGAAGGGACATACATATTCAGTCCCTAACAGGTCATCAACATCAAGATGAGAATTGCAAAGCCCACCAAGAGATGAAACCAGGGATCACTGTTGGGGAAAAAATGATCATATTGCCCCATCTCCACTGGGGAAGCCAAATGGAGGTAGGTCAGGGAAGGCATCAGCATCAGCAACCAATGGGAAGTGTCATATTTGAACAACACAAGCAGGAAACCTAGTATCCATGAACCAACTGGAGGTCATAAGCCCAGACACTGAGTGAAAGTTAGATGGTCATGAGAGTAAACATCTGATTAATTCCCATTCTACACAGATTTTTATAGTCCTGACTTTTTTTTTTTTTAATTTTTTTTTTCAACGTTTATTTATTTTTGCGACAGAGAGAGACAGAGCATGAACGGGGGAGGGGCAGAGAGAGAGGGAGACACAGAATCGGAAACAGGCTCCAGGCTCTGAGCCATCAGCCCAGAGCCCGACGCGGGGCTCGAACTCCTGGACCGCGAGATCGTGACCTGGCTGAAGTCGGACGCTTAACCGACTGCGCCACCCAGGCGCCCCATAGTCCTGACTTTTTTTTAAGGTTCTAGGTCCACACTGTATCAAAACATTCCCATTAACCATGAAGAGTCAGTGTTCCAAGAACTAGTTCTTGTGTTGGTATCAGAGTTTCCTTCTGTACCAGTTTCCAGCAATATCCCACAGTGGTTGGATAGTGGGATTTGGACAGAAAAACTTAAGTATGAGGACATCTTGAAGGGATTACTATAACAGTTTCTTAGCATTATAATAGCCTCAGGCCACCAACAGTTATGACAGCACCTCATATTCTTTGGGGAGAAAAAAAGTCCCAATTTGTAGGATTTACCTACTTTTCTGCAGAGAATACAGCATGGCCAATTTCAAGTTATCAAAAGTTAAAACTCCTTAATATTTTACCTTGGTGCTTTCTAGCTGACTCAAGTGGACTTTAGCACATGCCATCATTCATTCTTAAATGAAAAGCCTTCCTTTGATCCCACATTTTGCCATGACCCAAATTTTCTACTTCCTTTCCTAGCCAAACTTTGTGAAAAAATTGTCTTTTATTGCTATATCCGTTTGCCATATTCCAGAGATTCATTTATTAGTAATCAATATCCTCCATATGCCAAAATGAGTAGTCTCATCTTTATTCTTATTTTACCAAAGCTTTTAGCAGTTTTCAACATGGTCAACTACACCATCTTCTGGAAATCACTTCTTCCCATTGTTTAATGGATGCTACACTTAATGATGGTTTTCTTCCTATCTCTTTGATCTCTTCTTCTTAAAAAAAATTTTTTTTAACATTTAGTCATTCTTGAGAGTGAGAGAGACAGAGCATGGATGAGCATGGGGCAGAGAGAGTGGGAGACACAGAATCCAAATCAGGCTCTAGGCTCTGAGCTGTCAGCCCAGAGCCCTATGAGGGGCTCAAAATCACAGACCGCGAGATCATGACCTGAGCTGAAGTTGGATGCTTAACCAACTGAGCCACCCAGGTGCCCCTGATCTTTTCTTCTTGACCTCAACATTTCAAATATTGGAGGGTTTCCTTTATCCTTGAGTCTCTCTCGCTCTCTTTTTTTCTCATCTGTATGTTCACCATTGGGGCTCTAATTCAATACATTGAAATGCCACTACATCCCAATTATTGGCCTCAATTCTTGACCTCTCCTCAGAACTCTAAAATTATATACCCAGCCTTGCACTTCCATTTGGAAGTCTGGTGGGCATTTCAAACTTAATATGACCTGAACAATTTTTTTTTGTCTATATCAGGTTTTGGCAAACTACAGTTTTAATAAAATCTGACCTTCCAAATAATTCTAAGAAAAAACATTTGGAATATGATCACACTGTTTGTTTACATGTTGTCTACAGACGATTTCACACTGAAGTGTAGAATTAATAGTTGCACCAAGACTGTATGGTCTGCAAATATTGCAATATTTATTGTCTGGCCCTTTACAGAAAGCTTGTCAGCAGCTGGTCTATATACCCAATCTGTTCCTCTCCAAGTAAGTCATTATCTAATTGGATAAAAACATCTTCTGTTTCATTTCTTAAGCAGAATTCTCATAATTACACTTAATTTCTTTTTTTTTTCTTACCACATGCATTCAATGCATCAGCAATTCCTATGGACTTTACCTTTAAAATAAATCCCAAATCTTTCTGTTTTCAAAATTTCCAATACAATCACTACCATAAGTTGCCTAAAGCACCAAAACAACTTGCTAATGGTTTCCTTCCTACTTTGTAATCCTTTCTTAATTCACAGAAAAGTGTTCTTGAATCACATATCAGATAGTCCTTTCTCTGCTTAAAAACTTTTGGTGGCTATGCATTTCACTTAGAATAAATCTACACTCTCTACCTCATATAACATTTATTTATTTATTTATTTATTTATTTATTTATTTATTTATTTATTTATTAAATGTTTCTTTATTTTTGAGGGAGAGAGAGAGAGACAGAGCACCAGTCAGGGAGGGGAAGAGAAAGAGGGAGACATAGAATCCGAAGCAGTCTCTAGGCTCTGAGCTGTCAGCACAGGGCCAGAGGCAGGGCTCAAACTCATGAACCACGAGATCATGGCCTGAGCCAATGTCTGATGCTTAACTGACATAGCTACCCAGGTGCCCCTACCTCATACAGCTTTTGTATCATTTTCATTCTTCCTTCTATTGCTGCCAGCTCTCTTCCTGCTCCTTAGACACCATTTGTTTGCAAGTGGTTGTTAAATGTCACCGAGCACTTTCCCAACGCTTCTCAGGTCAAATTGCATTCTTCTGGTCCTGAGACTATTGAAGGACCCAGAGAGGTAGTCATTTCCTATGGGGCTGTGAGCATGTGAGTGTATGTGTGTGGTCGGGAATGGGGAGCTGTGGGGAGTGGATCATCTGTGGTCTTTACCTACTCAACATTCAACCTCCTTTCTTCCACTCACTTCATGTGATGTAGATGTGTGTTGGAGGGCAGAAAGTTCTCTTGATCTTTTTCAGACAGAGTCGAGTGACCCCAATCTGAAGGGCATATTTGAACCTACAGTTATAATGCTTAGTTCAGAGATGAGTGTAGGATCCAAGTTAGTCCAATAAGACTCATTCCTTGCTAATGGGATCAGTTGCTAAGGAGGTTGGAGCAGAAAGTAAGGCTGCAGCTGTCAGTCTAGGCCCTGATTAGAGAAAAGAAAACCAATACAATGAAAGCACAGCCACAATATGGAGAGAAACGGAGTCTTACCATTCTTTGAGCATCTGGAGAAAAAAAACGATTTAAAAAACAACTTCTTCATCTTCCTCCTCCTCTTTTTATTCTCCTTCTCCTCCCCCGCCCGCCCCCAAATCTACTTCTGGGATTTTAAGCATATGAGCCTGTTCCACTGTAGGTTTTCTTAAGTCACTTTGAATGGGGTACTTATTACACATAATTATCCTGATTATCTAGGAGTTTATCATAATAGGAAGGTATTTCCTAGGGTGCCTAGGTGGTTCAGTCTGTTAAGTCTCTGACTCTTGATTTTGGCTCAGGTCCTGATCTCACAGTCTTGAGATCTCACCCAGAGTAGGGCTCTGCAGTGGACTCTGTGCTGTTTGTGGAGCCTGCTTGAGATTATTCTCTCTCCCCTGCTCCTCCTCCTCTCTCCCTCTCTCTCTCAAAAAAACTATATCTATATCAATATCTATCTATATCTATATCTATCTATATCTATATCTATATATCTATATTATCTATTCTTTTCTTTCTTTCTTTCTTTCTTTCTTTCTTTCTTTCTTTCTTTTCTTTTCTTTCTTTCTGTCTTTCTCTCGCTCTCACTCTCGCTCTCGCTCTCTGTTTCTTTCTTTCTCTTTCTCCCCCTCTTTCTTTCAGCGAGTCTCTTCCCTGATCTTCATGTTTGCTCCAGGAAGGACCACAGTCTCCTGCTTCTGTAGAGCCCAAGGCATATTTCTTCTTCATGTTGCAAAAGTAGTTGGTCCATTCTTTTGCACATTGTCTCTTTGCCCTCTTCCTCCACAAGTCAGCGTGTGCTTGTTATACAGCTGCACGTGGTAGGAGAGGAAGAACCGAGCCCAGTCTCAGGCTACTGATGCCAAGGCTTTTGTGTGCATTAGAAACTACCACTCCCTCTAAAACCATCACCTCGGGCATGGGGTGGTTCTTTGCAGCCTAGGCTGTATCTTCACCTTGAATTGAAGATCTCGAAGTCAGCCAGAGGACACTGTGCAGAATACAAATGACACCCTATCCCGAGGTCCCCATAGTACTAAGAAGCCAAGACCTGGAGCCATGAGGTAGAAAGAAGCTCTCTTCTCTCCACACCCACTGTTACTGCGGTCTGTTCCTAAGGTTGATGGCTGCTGATGTATGTCTCTGGGGCATCTCCACACTGTACGTACCACTGTGGTCTTGGCAGTGATCGCAAATGTTGATGATAGTTGGAAAGATTGTGATGAAAGTCACATTTCCCAGCATTGTTTAGGTCTTAAGCTGGTATCTTTTCAGGAGGGCCTTCCTGAGTTTGATTTGGGGATCTCTACAGGAAATCTCTGTTGATGAAAGTCAAAGTCAGCTGTTTAAGTAGTCTAGTTGGAGGACATTTGGCAATTGGCCATTGGAAGATGACAGAGTATAGGGTAAAGCAGGACATTTGGCATATCTCCCCTGCCATTTGCCAGTGACATTTTCAGGAGTCAGTCTAGGGGACCCTACTGTCCTTTGGTTATTTCAGTGTCTAGCACTCCCAGGGGAGACCCTCATCACTGTGTGGGACATGGAGGGAGGGAAAGAACTTCCATTGGGAAGTCACCAGCGGTAGGCAAGGGCTTTGGGGGTGCAGGGAATATAGGCACTGCAGTGGATTCAGGGAGATAGGACCCTAAAAGAATGGGGGTGGTTAGGAGATTGGGTGAAGTTCCAGAGGCAATAGTGGGGAACATGCTAATGGTGGGAGCGGTGCTCGGATGCTGTCCTACCTTTGTCCAGGCAGAGAGGGGACCAGACCTGGCAAGGAGCAGTTGGCACAACCAGAAACCGCTTTCTTCCTACTTCTTAAGTAGTGCATTCCAGCCTCACTGAGTTTTCTCTTGCTACAACATGCTATTTCTACTTCCAGGCCTTTGCACTAGCTTCTTTCTCTGTCTGGGATTCTCTTCCTCAGTGAGTGCCTCTCACTAATAGCTGCTTTTCATCAGTCAGCTTCCATTCTAAATGCCACTTCCTTCAAGAGACTTATTTCTTAACCACTCAACCTAATACAGCTACCAATGCACATGATTCTGTATCATCAGTGACCTATTTTTAAATTGCAAAGTATGTTTACTATAAGTAGCTCTTCATATTTATGTATTTATTTATTTGCTACTTAATTGTCTGTCTTTCCAAAATAGTACATAGGTTTCTCAAGAATAAGAATCTTTTCTGACTTGTTCATTTAAGTATCCCTAGTATATAGAACAGTGCTGAGTAGTGTTGTTTGAATGGAAAAATACCCAACTTTAGTATTCCAAAGTGGTTTCCCAAGGCCATCTTGAAGGAGGTAGCCCAAGTTAACTTCCTTAGAAAAAATATGAAGGCAGAGGGCAGAGCCATGCATTGTATTAGTTTAAGTGACACGTGTATCCGTATTAAAGAATTAATTTGTTTTTACTGTGTATCTTCTTAAATATTTAAAAGCAGAAAATTGGTTATAATCTCCTGTATTTACTACTCAGGTAAAACAAATGAAGTAATCTAATGTAATTAAGGCATTTACCTGTTGGATTATTTTGTGCATTTCTCCCATCCAAGTACTAACCAGGCCCAATCCTGCTTAGCTTCCGATATCAGACAAGATCGGGCACATTCGGGGTGGTATGGCCATAGACTATTTTGTTCATTTCTATTCAACTCAAGATCTTTGAGGGCAGGGCCCATATTTAATTTGCTTACTAACCCATCATCTGTGCTTTTACATTCCTGGGACACAGATGTAGCATTGAAAATATCTGTTGTGAATTAGTGTTGAAAAGCAAATAAAGGCATAGTTCGTGCCATCAAGAGAGTTGTCCCATAGGATAAGCTTAAAGACACAAATCAGCTGTCCATCCATTTTCTGCAATACTCCTCTAATGAACTCTGAGCTTCCTTACTAGTAGCATCTGTTGGTGCTAACTTACGCCACATAACTATTGTAATGTGCTAATTCCTGAACACATGACAATGTTTCATTAAACCCTTAAAACAAACTTAAGAAATATATGCTATTATTATTCTCTTATTAAGAGATGAGGATGAGGAGGAACAGATAGATTATCTGGCCACAGCTAGTAAGTAGCAAGAGCTGGGATTTGAAGTCAGTCTGATCGTATCCAGTCTGAGTTCCATTGCCTGCAGTTAACCAATGAGTGAATAATCCTGTGTCATTAGCTGTGGCCAGGGTCTCAGAATCACAAGTTATATCCCATTAGCGTACAATAGATTTGACATAGTTAGGTGGTATTTTTAACAAGATAATCCACTCCTACTACGGGATACAATGGCTTTAGACAGTTTTGGTTTTTTTCATGTAAGTTACTTAAAATTGAAGGTAAAAGGAACTGTAGGAGTACCCTTGTCCTACCCTTTCATTTTACAACTGAGGAATCTAAAACTGGGAGGAGATTGAAGTCACATGGTTATGTAGTGGCAAAACCAGGAGAAGAAACTAGAAGCCTTTTGCTCTCTAAATTCTGTTTACATTTAATGCCAGGGGAAATTGACTGTTTTCTTTCCTGTAGCAGAAAAGAAAAGCAGATAACTAAACATTTTTGTTGTTGTTGTTCTACTTTTCTTTACCTTTAGAATTATTGCCAGAATATGACGATCTGCTCACTAGTTCTTGAAAGTACAATCCTTCTGTGTCTTTCAGATGATCCAGAATGTTTTTAATTTATGCATACAGACATCCACTCACTTTTTCAGCCCTTTATTTATTAATCAAGGATTACTTATACACTATACACTTATATACTATGTGCAAAGGTAAGTAGGAAAGAAAGAATAGTCCATTGTGATTTTAGTAATATTGAGTCTATTTTGTCCTGTTTTATTTTCTCATTTGTCTAAAGTCCTTTCAAGGGTATACAGCTTATAATTCCTAAATGAAATAAATATAAAATACACACACACAAATTAGCATCAATGTGAAAATTTGCTGTCGACTCTAGTACCTAGCTATTATTGTCTTAAAATTGCTTTGTTTCTATGTCTCTCAATATAACTAGCTAACACTATTGCATGCCTAATATATAACAAGCATTCTATTAAATTCTCCTTGTATATTACCTAATTTAATTCCCTAAAGAGTTCCACAAACAAATATTTTATTATCCATATTTACAGCTTTATATCACATTCTTAGTAAATGGTAAAGCCAGGATTTAAATCAAAAAATGATTTTCTCTAAAGAGGTTTTGCTTAATGACATCATCAAACTATCTTTAAAATTGTTAGCATATATAGAATATATCCCCAAACTTTGACAGAGAATGTTTAGGAATCTGAGTTATTTTACACTAAAACTAAGAAAACACATTTCTTTTCATTTTCTTCTAACAAGTACACCTTTACCTCCCCTTTGTATAATTTCCTACAAAATTTTGCCCAGTTAGTGATATAGCCATAAATTTATTTAATCCACTAATAAGCAATGATGTCACATTTGGAAATGTTAGAGGAGACTTACACACTGTAACTTTTTTACTCCTTAAATGCAGTCCTATTTTAGAAAATGGTGTTGCAGGATTGTGCTTATTCACGTTCTGTATCATTTTTACAGTCCTGTTTTTTAAGGGAATTAACAGCTTGAGAAATGGTCTGAGTAAAGGTAGCTATTCTCCTCAGCGTGTCTGAAGATTGAAGAAGGCATAAATAGCAGTCTACTCCCTTGATTTATTCTGAACTCTGAGACAACTGAGGCCCATATACATTATAAAGTGGTTGGCTCCAGTGGTGTTATTAAATTCTTTGTAGGATGCAAGCATTGCTCATTGGGTCTTCTTGTGTTTGAATTTCATTTAAATGACACACATATATATATATATATATGTTTATATATAATTTCAGCCTCATGGGTAAGACTTGGAACAAACAACTTCTGTTACACCTAATAGATACAGTCTGTGAGGTATATTGGATGTACACTGTTCATCAAAATATTGGTAAATTGACCTACATTTTTTAAGTTCAAAAATATAAACTTCAGTGTGTATCAGGAAACATATATTGTCAGTTATCCTTGCATTTCTCAGTGTTAAGTAGTTGTATTATGCAAGATGAGTGAGTCTGTAAATGCAAGGTAGATGTGACTGCATTTGGACTTTCTAAAAGAATTGTAGGCAATGTATGCTCAGAAACCACCTGCTGTTTTGGAAATAGACTTTGGAGTTGATGGTTGAAGTTATAGATTTTTTTCTAAAGCAGCATAGAAGTAACAAGGATTTGGCTGAGGATAAAGACATTTTCCTTCTATGCCACCACTAACTGCTTTCTAAATATTTATTCTTAAATACAATGTTCATATAATATGTAAGAAACAAGTTGGTGCTCTCTTAGTTACACTGTGTATTTAACATGAACTCAAAAATGAAACACATCTCAATCCATAACGTCCCCACTTACTGGTTAAAGAGTCAGAGTTAAGGAGACTCATGTGGGATTCTTGACCTCATTTTCATTCTTGTGTTTCATAACTTCTGGCCTTCAGCTCCTTATTTGCATAGACAATAGTGTCTAGTAATCAATCAACATGTTGTACATTCTATAATGACCATGTAATTAGCATGCCCTCTGCATTATTTCTGACCCCTTACAGAGAGCATAGAGATGTTGATTGCTTTGAACATGGAGACATATGACTTTGGGAGCACGATAGGGCAAATTGAAAAATTACAATTCATACTGGCTCCTAGATTTATTGTTTCTGTTTTTGGAAAGAAAAATGAGTTTCCTATTAGTTGTTGTAGTGTTCACTTATTTTTCAAAGCCGTTTGAAATTAGTAAGATATTTAGTTGTTTACTAAATCTTACCTGGTTATTTTTTTTCCTAGGGGGAAAGTAGTATAGATTTGAAGTCCATTAAATAATACTTAATTTATTCTTTTATCTGAATTTAGGATTAAATGTCACCTTTGGTTTTTATCCATATTTATTCTATTTGAGAGCAATGTTTTCTCAAATACCTCAGTTACCTTCAGATAAGCTATTTTCTAAGGGATACACATTAACTCCTTCAAAATCAGAGATATCATGTGGTAGCTGCCTTAAGGGCATCTCTGAAGCACCTAATATTTTTGCAAAGATTGATTTAGATGAAGCATGAATACTCACACAAAATACCAATACTGACTAATTATTCCTTCCTTTAGGACACAGATGTTTACCATGACATACCCTTGTTCCCTTCATTGCTAGAAGTATTGCCATAGATAGTAAAATAAGTGAAATCAGAATTTGTTTGTACTGCCAGGCTCCATCATCCATCATCTAAAGTGTATTTGATTTTTGTCATATTTTGCTAAGAAATTATTAATGCTGGTTTGACTGAATTAAAATATGTCATTTGTATCTGAAATAGCAAAATGAAATCCTGAGGAATGATGAGTTGCTGGAAAGATAATTGGAATGAGTAGAATATCTTAATTTATCATATTAAGAAATGTATTTCTATGCTTTCAATCTGTATTCATATATACTGGCTCCAAATGTAATGACATATACTCCCCTAGCATTAGATTTCTTTCAAGGGAATATGTTTTTCTATGACTCTTGTTTTATGACTTAATAAAGAATAAAAAAAATATATTTAGAATAACTAAAATTAAGCAAAAGGTCAGTCCAAGAACATCCTCCATGCTTATATGATTAATTCTAAGGTATACGTGTATAGAAAATGGGGACCATGTATGATATTCAGAATCCTAAAGATGTCCCCCTAGATTTATTTTTCTGTTTACTCAATCAAACACCAGTCTAGTACTGCTGTATAGCGATTTTGCAGACAGAACTAAGATTACTGGCCAACTCATCTCAATTTGGGGAGGTAATTTTAGATTATCAGGGTGGGTCCACTGTAATCACATGGGGACCCTAAAAGCAAAGGACCACTGCAGAATATTCAGGCAGAAGAGTGGGGTAGTGTGGGGAATAAGCTTAGGAATGTCCCAGGCTTACACCAGTGGTTAACAAGGCATAAAGAAGTACAAAGCCATAGGATGCTCACACCTGATTTTGGTTTAAAAAGATCAGGACCCCAAGATAGAGCAGAGGGGTGAAAAGGCACCCAGGATAGAGAGGGGTATGCAAAGACACCCAGGATAGAGACAGGGCAAAGTCCCCCAATACAAACATATATGAGGTAAGCAAGATTAGGCGTTCAGGGTGAAAATGCCCCCCAATTTAGTACTATAGAAAGGGGCTTTCACAGGAAGGAAGGACCAAATTAGGTAAGCAGGTAAATAGGGCTATATGCTGCCTAGAGCAGAGATGATTAACAAAAGAAAAGGTGCCTTGTTAACAACCCATTGGTGTAAATCCGGGGGATTCCTAAACTTATTCCCCACAGGGAAGAAAGATGAGGCAGAGAGAAAAGAATCTGGAGATTCAAAGATTCATCATTATTGGCTTTTAAGGGAGTCAGTAAGTAGCCTGGAAATAAGGTCTCTAGAAGGTGAGAATGACCCATGTCAGACAGCCAGCAGTGAAGTAGGGACTTCATTCCTATGACCATATAGCACTAATGCAGTCAGCCCAGACATACTTTACTGGCCTTGGGAAGCTACAGAACAGTCAGCTCATAAATTTCTTTTGTTTTAAGCCACTAATTTTCTGGTGATTTGTTTTGATAACAATGGGGGGAGAATGCACTGTGTTTACCTGCACCCGAGATTCTTAAGTAGGCAAACCTCACATTTCTAACTCTCTTTGGAGAAGTTTCACCTCTTCGCCTTATTAGCACAGTTCTACCTTTTTAGCGATGTGTCAGGCAGTGAACTGACTCATTGAAAAGAAAAAAAAAGCCAAGTAGACTCTAAATGACCATTTTTATTTACTGTCAAGATTAAGTGTTTTAAATATTTTTAACTAGTGTACTGTAACCAGAGTGACCTTTTCAGAATCCACATCTCATCCAAGGTCCCATTCCCCCATCCTTCCCCACCATCCTTCTTGCTTAAACCCTTTCAATGGCTTCCTTGTGCTGTTAGGACAATAGGACACTTAAAAAAAAAAAAAGTTTCTGCCTGATTTGGCTTTTACTTACCTCTCCAGGTTCATACTCATTTTTTTTTTCTTTTTTTTATGATTCCTCCTCATGGCATTTTTTCATTGTATCCGCATCCCTTTATCTACTTGCTGCCTGAAAGCATGCTAAATAGTTAATAGCACAGGCTCTGGAGTTATAGTCTCCTAAACTCAAGTCCTGGCCTTGCCACTTCTAGCTATGTGACCTCAGGAAAAATACTTAACTTCTCTGTGCCTCAACTGTCTCATCAATATGAGGGGGAAGATTATACTACCAACTGTATTAGTCTACTTGGGCTGCCGTAACAAAATGCCAGAGTGAGCGACTTAAACTACAGAGATTTCTTTCTCACACTTCTGGAGCTTGGATGTACAAGATCAAGATGTCCACTGATTTTGTTCTTGGTGAGACCTCCTTACAGATATCCTTGCAGATAGCCCCTTTCTTGCTGTGTTCTCCCAGGGCATCCCAGGGTGGGTATGGTAAGAGAGAGATCTTCTACTCATTTTTTTTCTCATATAAGGACGTCAATCCTATAGAATTACCAATCTCCCCTTACTAAACCTTATTTAACCTTAATTGTCTGCTAAATTCCCTGTCTTCAAATACAGTGAAGGTTTGGGCTCAATACGTAAATTTGAAAAGAACACAATCTAGTCTATAACCCCTGCTTTAGAGGATTGTCATTTGAAATATTTATTTATTTGTGTCACTTCCATTTTTGGCATGCTGTACATTTTTTTCACTGACTCATTTAATGAGCATCTATGCAGAGTTCTGATTCCAGACATAAGCAATAAGCAGAAGTATAATTTAGATATTTTTCTTCTCATGGGGCTGAGTAACTGTACACCTACAACCACAAATGTAAAGCAGTGATAGCTATTTTTTAATTTAACAAATATTTCTTATGTATAATCAAAATATATTTGCTTCTCTATTCTATTGGTAATGCGATCAGATTCAGCAGTAAAAACAGTCAAATAATTTGGTCAAATAGCCATTTATTGATAAATTAGTCATTTGGAACTATTTCAACCAGTAGAGTTAAGTGGACTTATTTGGGATATAAACAAAGCTTTATAGTAGAAGAGTGTTTCATTCGAATGCAATGAGTCTTGTTGGGTGTTTTATTATAAGCTAAGCATATTAAAAGATTATAAGAAAAAATGCATATAAAGCACTTTGCCCAGTGCATGGCACATAATGAGTGGGTTTTTTGTTGTTGTTGTTGTTGTTGTTGTTTGTTTATTTTGTTTTCGGAAATACTTGATTCCTACAAAGTGTGATCATTTCTCTAGGAAACAGGACATATCATAAACATGACAAGAATGTAGTTCTTTTGGAGGAAAGGGATCTTGAACACATAGTTTAATATCAACCAGGACGGCTGCTACTAAGAATGGAGGATATGGGGGGACCTGGGTGGCTCAGTCCGTTAAGCATCCGACTTTGGCTCAGGTCATGATCCTGTGGTTCCTTAGTTCCAGCTCCATGTCAGGTTCTGTGCTGACAGCTCAGAGCCTGGAGCCTGCTTTGGATTCTGTGTCTCCCTCTCTCTCTGCCCCTCCCTACTTGGTCTCTGTCTGTCTCTGTCTCAAAACTAAACATTAAAAAATAGATTTAAAAAAGAATGGAGGATAGTAAAATAGTGATAGAAACAAGTAGGGTTGCTGAGCTACTTTTGACAGGAGGTCAGGGGAAGATCTAGGACAGGTAACAATTAGTTTATCTCCCAGTGCTCAGAGGTTGAAAAAGAGTTTGCCTAAAGCCAAGGTCTTCAGCTCTGTGATTGTCCTTTATTTTGCCAGTGAACCCCCCCCCCTCTTTCTCTGTGCAATCCATTGTGGGTGTCCTTTCTTAATGGAAGATGTGTCAGAAAATGGACTTAATAATTTTGTTCAGCATCAAGTATACCAAACTGATCAATTAGTACTATAAATGTTTATGTTACTTTGTTCTCATTTCCACCAAGAAGAACAATTAAAAAAATTCTCCCTGGTGGTGGTAATATCACACATAAAACAGAATCTCAGTATGTACTTCTTTATTTCTATTTTCTTTTGCATTAATTGCCTATTTATTGTAAAAGTCTAGTTAACTTTCACTGTACAAAATTTTGCCAGTGTTGCTTTATGTGTTTAATTACATCAATTAATTATTTGCATGATTTAACAGCCCATAGGCTACCAGAGAAATAATCGTTTTAAAAGCTTGATGTTGCTGACTCTTTCTGAAGGAAAATTGGAAAAGATTCAACTTGGAGAATGATTGATTTCTTAGTGATGTCTTCCTGTCATAAACCCAAGATATTTGAGAAAGACATGTTATAATTTTTCCACAGCATAGTGAACTGCCAGATACCAACATCTTAAAAACTTGAAGGTATTAAAAGGAGAATTGTGTACCAACAGTAAAACTTCACCAATGTCCTATGGTTTCTATTTTGAATAAAATAACTTTTTTTTTTATTTTTTTTTTCAACGTTTATTTATTTTTGGGACAGAGAGAGACAGAGCATGAACGGGGGAGGGGCAGAGAGAGAGGGAGACACAGAATCGGAAACAGGCTCCAGGCTCTGAGCCATCAGCCCAGAGCCGGACGCGGGGCTCGAACTCACGGACCGCGAGATCGTGACCTGGCTGAAGTCGGACGCTTAACCGACTGCGCCACCCAGGCGCCCCAAAATAACTTTTAAACGTCCTAGCAGTCAATGGGAATTCAGAACTATTTTATTCAGTGATTCAGACAACTGGAAAAAGCATCGTTTAAATTGTAGGCATACTGTGTTTATGAAGAAGGTTCTCCAAGAAATGTTAACTGTAGTGAGCATTCTAATGATGGCTGTGCAAATATTAAACAGCCTCTACAATTATGTTTCTGTTTTCTTTTCTCTATTGAATGTTTACATTCTTTAAGCATCACTGATCAATAGCTTTCATTGACTTTGTTTTCTCCTTTCTCAGCTCTTTCTTTACTTATTTTGCTTAATGCATTTCTTCACATGGAGATTTATTTATTTATTTATCTATCTATTTATTTATTTATTTATTTCACTGTTGATGTGGGGGGAAAGATTGACCTCTTTTTATTAACAGCTTGAATTATCAGCAGGCACTGAGGTTTAGTGCCAAGTAAAGAACACACAGACGAGCTTATTTTTTATCCAGTACCACTTTTAACCTTGAATGCAGACCTCTGGGTAATGTCACACGGGATTCTTGCTGAATATTTGCTGAGGGCTTCTTTTATGCTTGTCTCAGCCTTGGTTTAAAACAACATCAGGAGAAAGGATCACCAAACTGCTTTCAAAAAGGTCTTTTCTCATTTGCCCTTTCTTTCCCAGACTTTTTCACCACTCTCGCTTTCATGAATACTGAGCTGTGTCTTAACTCTCTACACTCTGTGTAAGGACTCAGTGGTTTTAAACATTTAAACATGACACAGAAATTCACTGTGACAGGATTCAACCCATAATCTCTATGTGCAAGTCTCCAAACCTGGTCTCCCTATTGTAATCTTCTCATTGAAAGACAAGAACATCACCATCCACTCCTTGTACAAGCCAGAAAACCAGCAGTCATCCTTGCTATCCTTCTTTTCTCTCACTGTGAAGTTCAACAAAAAATTCTGTCGCTGTTCATTCCTAAACACGCCGCATTTCTTCCCAGTTCTGTCCATCTCCTTGGCCATCACCACTAGTTTAGACCAAGTGTTTACTATCTCTTGTCTGGAGGGGGAAACTTCCTAACTGATTAATCCACAGTCACTTTTGGGTCTTTTTTAATTGCCGTAACATTGAATTTATCTGAATAAATGTTTAATGATATCACATGCTTCATCTCATACAAGAAACACTTCCATGGATTCTCGTTACAACTAATATGATCTATAAAATCCTGTTTGTTTTCGCTCCTTTTTACAGCTTCATTTCAACCTATATGTCCCAAACACCTTTTTGGTTTTTCAATTAGACCATGCCCCTTCTATTATAAGACTTTAGCACATACTGTTCCTTCTACTGAAAACTCTTATCTTCATCAGTACCCTCTGGCACACATACATATGTACATACATAAAATCAGTTTTTTGCAAAATTATTTCCTTCTTATTTATTCATGTTTTAGATTGTAGTTACAATGTTTTCTCCCATGGACAATACTTCCTAACCTTACTAACTAGATCACTTATCTCCTATGTGATACTTAGCTCATGTTTCATTTTACATTTATTTCTAGGGTTAATTAGGTTGTGGCTGAAATTTCTATGACGGTAGGCTCCATATTTGTTTTCATTTAATATCCGATCCTTGACATCTGGCTTACTGTCTGACATAATATCTACTCCATAAATATGTATGGAAAAAAAACTAGTCTTTGTTTAGTACACATAAAAGAAGTGCAACTCAGTTTCTACCTAACATTTCTTCATGTGTTTGAGGAGAACCACCATGCTTCTCATTCTGACTTGGCGCTTCTTCAGGAATAATTTCCTTCATTTATTTAATCAGTCTTTATATTAAATGCTTTTGTGACCCCTTACAATCTTGATCATCCCTCCCTGAGTATTTCTTTCACTGTCTAGATGAAATATAGATAACTCTGGAAGTGGTGTGTCCAGAAATGAGCCCAATATTCTACGTAACATTTTTTTTCTTGTACATATGTCTCTCACCTTCCCTCTTCATTCAGTTTTGTAGAGAATCGAAGATTAGCTCATAAAGTAGCCATCATGGAACCATTATTGGACCAGCTACCCTAATCTGTTTTTGAGGCAACTTATTTAATATTTTTGACATAATTCCCAATTCGGTTTAGTGTACAATACAATAGTTCTTTCTTATTCACTTTATTCATTTTAAACTATAGTGAACTTAGAATCGTAAATATCTGAATGTAAAGATCTTTTATTTTGATGACTTTGTTTTTGAGATGAGGAAATGGAATCCAAAACAAAATTATGTGCCCAAGGCCCTGGGAAACATCAAAGTTAGAACTGGAATGCATCTTTCCTGACTCCTAGCCTAGGAAAAATGTAAAGATATACCAATGTTGATTAATGATTGGAATAAAATCTTGGGAGAGCCTTTTAAAGAAAACTCTATTTTTTTCATTATTTTGTACCTATTTTATACCCACTATTCAAGATTCTGTTTCATTTTATCTGAGTTGGAATTTGGCTATCAGCAGGAAGGAAGAAAAAAATCCCATGGTGATTCTTTTAATATTACAATTTATGTAGCTAATGTATTAAACAACTAGTATTTATTTTTATTATTGTTTTTTTAATTTTTCGAGGAAGAGAAAGCATGAGTGGGGGAGAGGGGCAGGGATAATCTTAAGCACGTTCCACACTCAGCATGGAGCCTGATGTGGGACTTGATCCCACAACCCTGGGATCATGACCTGAGCTGAAATCAGTAGTCAGACACTCAACCTACTGAGCCTCCCAGGTGCCCCAATGGTTAGTATTTTAGTAACCTGCTATTATAGTAGCTATTAAAATGATGATAATGGTGCTGTTGCTAATAATTAGATGCAAGAGAGAAATGCCATTCAATACTTATATAAAAATGAAACACTTCTAATTTTTAAAAAGTTTAATTATGTAGGTAGCACTGTATGAACATTTAGGAAAACTATGTTTTTCCTTTAAGCTGGGATCCCTCTGTATTAGTAGCCCCTTTGATTTCCAAGTTTTTGTTGTTGTTGTTGTTGTTTCTTTGATTAAGAGGAGTAAAACCTCCTCGTTCTATTTCTGATCCTCCCAGCCGCCAATCGTGAGAACGTATGCCACACCACCCATATGTTCGTCTCCAGATGGCTAGCCTGCTTCTCTCAGTTCCCCCACCTGCCTGGGCCAAAGGCATGCTGTGCTCAGAACCCCATGTATAACAGGGAAGATGCTGGTGCCTGCTGTCATCTGTGCACTCTCATGTCCACAGCTTCACAAGAGAACAAGAGAGGAAAGAAAGAAAGGCAGGGGTGAGGGGAGCAAACAGAGAGTTAAGGGCGGGGGAGAGATGGGAGGAAAAAAGCAAAGGAAAATGGGGAAAGGAGGGAGGGAAAGATTATAATTCAATAAGAAAAGTGTAGATATTTTATGATACCCCATTGTTATTTTGACAATTTAAGGAAATGCGTACAGCATACTCAAATATAAAATCAGTATCCTTTAAATATAGTTATATAAATCAAAACACAAATTCTTGTTCTGACATTAGAACTGATGCTGTATTGAACTGGCCCTGGACATGAATGATGGTAGATAAAAAGCTTCAAGTGGTTTTCTGTTGTTTTGTAGGGAAGACACCATTCATTTGTGTGCCATATGTCATATATATTGCTAAGAAATAATATGCAAGATATAAAACACATGTTGCTGATGTATATAGTCATAATGTGTTTGAGTTGACACTCAAGCTGAAACTCTAGAATAAAAGAGAGATGACAAAAATCACCAAGGGGATTTCCTCTCTTTTAACTTTATTTCCTCTCTGATTTTCACCCAGTGTACCATCCTCAACCTACATCAGAATCATCTTGGACAGTCAAAGAGAACCATGCAGCAGTTAATCAAGGTTGTTGTAAAAGTTTGTCATAATGCCCCAAAGCCTTCCTTTCTCAAGTAAAGTAAAAGCCAAATGTTATTATGTCGAGAAGAGCCTAAAGACATGTAAAGAGGAAGAAGGGAAACTGGTTGTAAGACAGTTGCAGTAATACAGGGGAGAGATAATGGAGGACTGGAATAGGATAGTAATGATGGAGTTGGGGAGATGTGGGTGCATTCTTGACTGGTTTAAAGGTAAGATTTATAGGGGTGCCTGGGTGGCTCAGTCGGTTAAGCGGCCGACTTCGGCTCAGGTCATGATCTTGCGGTCCGTGAGTTCAAGCCCCGCGTCGGGCTCTGTGCTGACAGCCCAGAACCTGGAGCCTGTTTCAGATTCTGTGTCTCCCTCTCTCTGACCCTTTACCACTCATGCTCTGTCTCTCTCTGTCTCAAAAATAAAATAAATGTTAAGAAAATTTTAAAAAATTTAAAAAAAAGGTAAGACTTATAGATTTTCCTTATCAATAGGCCCTAGAATGAGCCAGTAAGAGATGAGTTAAGGTTAAGTCAAATAGACTTGGCCTGAAAAACTGGACAAATGAAACGGCCCTTACTTGGGATGGGAACGAGTGTAGATGTAGAAGGCTTTGTTGGGTGGGGAGTGGGAATAGATTGGGAATTGTGTTTGAGTATGTTGATTTTGAGTTCCTGGTGGAGATTTCCATTAGGCTATGGTTGGAAGGAAAAGTCTGAGCTGTTGTCATCATAGATACTATTTGAAGAAATTATGTAGGATGAGGTCCCACAGGGAATGGGTGTCATAATAAGCAATGAGGAGATGAAAGTATTGTGCGATGAATGAGACACTAATATTAAGAAGTCAAGGACTGAAATGAAGCCACCAAAGGAGGTTGAAAAGGAGTGGTCACTTGGTGAAAAAATGAAGAATAGATGGTGTTCTAGAAGGCAAGTCAAAAGTTGTTTCAGGGATGGCAGAGTGATCAGTAAGTTCAGAGATAAGTGGAGAGAACATACGATTAGACATATTATTAATAAAATGAATACAATTACTAATAAAATGAATCGTTAAGCCCAATTATTAACTATTCATACTTATACAAATCACAGTAAAATATAAAACTAAGATAAATTCTGGAAAAGAAAAGATGATATTTTATAACAATGAATAATAACAATAGAGACAGCAGAAGACATAGGGTCAGGAATCCTCCAAGGAAATGATCTTGAGGTGATGAAGGATGAAGAAGGTTGCACACATGCGTGCACACACACACACAGTATATGTATGTGGCATCTTAGATACAGGATTATGTATGTTTAGGAGGAAATTCTTGAGAACCACCAAAGATGAGAAGTGCACCCCATTGTATCAGGTAGGATGCTTTTGGCTGCAAGTAAGAAAGTTTCTGAATAAAAATGTGACTTACAAACTAGGAGTTGATTAATAAATCTCAAAAATAAGTGCAGTGAGAGGTAATTCCAAGGAAGTTTGTAATGACTTCATGGTATCCGAGTTCGACATCACTTCTATAGGGACCCTCTTAATCTCCCCCTCCACATTCACTAGACGGCTGCTGCAGCTCATAGTGGCAACCACTACAAAAAATTTCTAAGGCAAGAAAGAAGCAAGGACTTTCTTCTCACATATTTCTTCCTTTCTATCAACTAATAAAATATTTCTCAGCGGCTTTCAGCAAAGTTCACTTCAGCGTACCTGATCAGAACTAGGATCACTGGCCCTTCCTAGCTGCAATGGAAGTTGGAAATCCACGTTTCAGATGATTTGAGATTCAAGTTTGAAGGCAAAATTGTCGTGTGTTGGTAAATATTTAACAAATGGCTGTTGGGAGGCGCCACATTTATAAGGGTGTTATAAATTTCATTGCTGTAAGGGATATGTATGAAATTTATATATATGTATATATTTCTACATTTATAAGGGTGTTATAAATTTCATTGCTGTAAGGGATATGTAGCACAATATTTACAAATAACAATAGTGTATATAGTATTCGTTATGATAACTTTCCTATATCTTATTTATTTATACATAATATGTCCAACAAGTGTTTTCTTAACTTTGCATCTGTAGCTTTGTATCAAACTGTTTTTGTAGCTCATAAGCATAGTTCAGCATGAATGTCAATTGATAATTTCATATGAGTTAATGAGTGATACAAAAGTAAAACAACAGTGAAGATACATGTCAGAATTTTACCTATTTATCATTAATGTGAGGGCATCTTTGCTAGATCTTGTGTGTGTGTGTGTGTGTGTGTGTTTGTCTGCACTTTGAAAAACACTATTGCTTTATTACTTACCAGCGGGACTGGCCTGCATGGAGCATTGGATGCTCTGGGCTCAGTGTATGCGTAGGATGTGAGGAGGAGATGCACAGTGGGAGTTTGCTTTGAAGGAAAGGGAGTGATCTGAAGGCCAGGCCCAGGAGCCCCTCAGATTCACTTCCATAATTGGGTAGACTTTGTAAACGAGTCATGGCAAGGTTTGGCCATGCTGCCAATAAGATTAAGAAATTTTTGGAAATCTATCTGTGATCAGAATTGAAGTCCAGGTTCTTCCTCATGTGGTCAAGGATAGTAGGGTCCTTCTGGTTCTTTCTGAAGGCAGCCAGTTCTGTGTTCCTGAAGGTTAGGAACTCTGCCCTGGAGAGCATGCCATTGTTACCCTCCTTTCCAGCATATTTCTGGAAAATAGCAGTCAGAGACTCGATGCACTGCTCAGTTTCGGCAAGGTTAGGCATTTTTGCCGTGTCTGCATGAAGCAGGCATGGAGGCTGTTACCCTCTGTGGTGCTGCTTTGCTAGATCTTCGAATACCAGAAAAATAGTTCACAATGTGTGTTCTTTTCATAACGCAACAGCACTGATGTGACATACTTGTGACTTAATCTACATTATTAACATTTTTACATTACTCCTAGATAATTGGCAAAACAACGAATCATGTTTTGAGTTGTAGCATTTGCCTGGGTTTTTTTGGTGGAACTATTCTCAACATTGCCAGTTTTATGCTACCAACATGACAACCCTGAATATAGAGTTGAGGTGTGCAGTGACATACCATTCTGTAGAATTTCTACTCTACACGTGCAATAAATGTAAATAAACTCAAGATAATAGATAATAGTACTCACTGGTAAGATAATTAGAAGTTTTGAGATTTTACTATATTGCTTTTAATGCAATTAATTTAATTGTGAGTTTATGGAGTTTGATTTTTGATGTCTGTGTTTATTTAATAACCAGTTTGCAAGATTCCTGGAAATTGAACATTTGGCTCTCACAGGCCTCTTTGGATCAGGTCCACAACCAAGACATAACATCAGTAAGGAAGGAGGAAGGGGGTGTTGTAGAGTTTGCAGTTTTTAAACATTTATTTTTATTTATTATTTTTTAATTTTTTTAACTTGTTTTATTGTTTATTTTTTAAAATTTACATCCAAATTAGTTAGCATATAGTGCAACAATGATTTCAGGGGTAGATTCCTTAATGCCCCTTACCCATTTAGCCCACCCCCCCTCCCACAACCCCTCCCATAACCATCAGTTTGTTCTCCATATTAATGAGTCTCATCTGTTTTGTCCCCCTCCCTGTTTTTATATTATTTTTGTTTCCCTTCCCTATGTTCATCTGTTCTGTGCCTTAAAGTCCTTATATGAGTGAAGTCATATGATACTTGTCTATCTCTGACTAATTTCACTTAGCATCATACCCTCTAGTTCTATCCATGTAGTTGCAAATGGCAAGATTTCATTCTTTTTGGTTGCCAAGTAATACTCCATTATATATATTTTTATATATATATATATACACACACACACACACACACACACACACACACACACACACATATACACACACACACACACACACACACACACACCCCGCATCTTCTTTATCCATTCATCCATCGATGGACATTTGGGCTCTTTCCATACTTTGGCTATTGTCAATAGTGCTTCTATAAACATGGGGGTGCATGTGTCCCTTCGAAACAGCACACCTGTATCCCTTGGATAAATGCCTAGTAGTGAAATTGCTGGGTCATAGGGTAATTCTATTTTTAATTTTTTGAGGAACCTCCATACTGTTTTACAGAGTGGCTGCCCCAGCTTGCATTCCCACCAGTGCAAAAGAGATCCTCTTTCTCCACATCCTTACCAACATCTATTGTTGCCTAAGTTGTTAATGTTAGCCGTTCTGACAGGTGTAAGATGGTATCTCATTGTGGTTTTGATTTGTATTTATGAGGAGTGATGTTGAGCATGTTTTCATGTTTTCATGTGTCAGTTGGCCATCTGGATGTCTTCCTTGGAGAAGTGTCTATTCATGTCTTTTGCCCATTTCGTCACTGGATTATTTGTTTTTTGGGTGTTGAGTTGGATAAGTTCTTTGTAGATTTTGGTTACTAACCCTTTATCTGATATGTCATTAACAAATATCTTCTCCCATTTTGTTAGTTGCCTTTTAGTTTTGCTGATATTTTCCTTTGCTGTGCAGAAGCTTTTTATTTTGATGAGGTCCCAATAGTTCATTTTTGCTTTTGTTTCCCTTGCCTCCAGAGATGTGTTGAGTAAGAAGTTGCTGTGGCCAAGATCAAAGAGGTTTTTTCCTGCTTTCTCCTCAAGGATTTTGATGGCTTCCTGTCTTACATTGAGGTCTGTCGTCCATTTTGAGTTTATTTTTGTGTATGGTGTAAGAAAGTGGTCCAGGTTCATTCTTCTGCATGCCACTGTCCAGTTTTCCCAGCACCACTTGCTGAAGAGACTGTCTTTATTCCATTGGATATTCTTTCCTGCTTTGTCAATGATTAGTTGGCCATATGTTTGTGGGTCCATTTCTGGGTTCTCTATTCTGTTCCATTGATCTGAGTGTCTGTTCTTGTGCCAGTACCATCCTGTCTTGATGATTACAGCTTTGTAGTAGAGCTTGAAGTCTGGGATTGTGATGCCTCCTGCTTTGGTTTTCTTTTTCAAGATTGCTTTGGCTATTCGGGGTCTTTTGGGGTTCCATACAAATTTTAGGATTATTTTTTCTAGATCTGTGAAGAACAATTTAAAACATCATAATTCACTAAAGTACAACAGTAGGAGTATTTTCACTCCCAATTATGTATAATAATTAGAGATCTGTTACTTAAATGGGCACCTCCATATTTTTAGATTCAATAAGGAAAAGGACATCTTTGAATCTTTTTTTTTCTCACCAACTTTTCCTACCACTTCCTTACCTCCATAGATTAAGAGCAAATATAATATTGATTTCCAACACAGACAAAATGTCAATGAAAGGCAAAACAAAACTGGAGTCAATTGAATTCTCTTTTTAATGCCTAATTGATTTTAAGCCTCCTAGATAATGAATGGAATAAAAAAATAATAAAGTTGTCCTGAAAGGAGATAATTCAGTCCAAGTCCCTTTATATGCCTGAAAATGGACATACCTCATGTTTGGATACCTTGCCTCAAGTTACCAGGTAATGAAAGAGAAAAGATAAGAACTCTAGCCTCCTGACTGGAAGGTCATGCTTTTCACATTGCTCTACAGCAAACCTTAATTCTGGACCATCTTTATCAGGGGAGTCTTTGATACATTCCTTGGGTGTGAAAAGAAAGGACTATCCCATTCATCACGTGTCTGTGCCTGGCCTTTTAAATCCACCACCGGCACAGGCACAGTGAAGTTCTATTCCAGCTCATTGTGCTAGAAATAAACGGAGGTCTCATAGCAGCCATTACAGTCTAATTATATTTGACAGCCAACCTGACAGGTTTTGTTTATTTGTTTATTTATTCTTTTGGTGCTTATGGCTTCAAAAAAATGAATCACACTGTCAAAACCATCTTACCCTTCAGGAATTCTCTCTTTGCTTCATTTAAAAGCTTACAAAAGCATCTATTTCTAACATGCCTGGTGAAAAGCATACAGCAAATGGTTTCATTGGGAAGTGTGTATAAGAATGCATAATTTGTGTGACAGCCAGTGATGGTCAGCTGTCTCTGATACACTGTGGTACACTGGGTAAAGGTGTGAGAATCATGACCTCATATAGAAAAACCACATATGTAGATTTTTGTGTGTGGGAACAAATGAGAGGACTGGTATTATTTTTAATCCTTTAAGCAACAAATGTGTCTACAAAATTTGGGCAACGTTAGACATAAAATAGTATAAGGTTCATAATGGCACTATCGCCAGTGGATAATTAACAGATTACATCTGACCTTACCTTGATTTATCGTTCTCCAGATGACCCCATTTTTTAGAAATATCAACATCATGTACTTAAATGTGATGTGATTAATTGAAATTGATCACTTTAAAACAGAGTTGCTGACTGAAGATCTCTCCTTTTTCCTATGTAATTCTAATTTTACCTGTTTTCCTAAGACCGATGTTATATCCTAAATGGTTCAAAACAAGGTAATAAAAATTTGGAAGTGTTGAGATCCAATTCCATATCAGCCTATTGAAATGATAATTTTATCCTAATTAAGTACAAAAAAATTAAAATCCAGGAAGAGGAAGATAGGATCAAATAGTGATAGCACTCTGTGTGAAAAACGGCTTTGGTTGGCTTCAAGCTCTTCATGAGTCATTATTGGGACAAGACTACAAAGAGCATGAGTGTGAACATTTTGAATCTTGCCTTCCTCTGAGAAATATAGGTGAGATCTTCTACTAGCCCTACTCCAGTCCAGACTGGAGAGTTCATGCCCGGGAGTATGGTCAGCTTGAGCAATATATGTTTTCATTTTCCATGCCTTTGATTAAGCTTCACCTGGATACAATTGCAACTCAATGTTGAGAGTTTGGGCACTATTGCATTTGCTCATTCATCATGTGCTTATAGTGTTCTCTCTTCTAATTTATGTTTTTCTTACTCTCTGGTCTCATGTGGCTGTTGATAATTGGTGATGTTGTTATTTTTGACAGTGTAAAAAGTAGAGAAATACATTTTATATGTGTTCCCTTTTAATACTATTATATATACAGTGATTCCCAGAACTAAAACTTTCTAGCTTAATGAAAGTAGACTGTACTGAGTTTAGCTCTAGGGAGGACATAAGTAAATATATATAAAAATTGAGTATACTTGGGTGAAAATCCCCAGGAAGACTTTGGAGACTTAGTAAACCACCAAGTGCTATAGTTGGGAAAAAATAGAGACCTCATATTTATGTGTGAGAAAAATGAAAAATCAGTGGGTACTTCCTAACTAGGATAAATACTCATAAAAAGAATTGTTATACTTCAGTGAAATTCAGTTTATTTTTGTGACTCTGCTAGTGGATGGAAATTGTGGGTTCACAGATTCTGGTCAGCTTTAGAAAAATGTTTGTAACAGATGGAGGTATTCAAAGATGGAATATGCTGCTTTATAATCAATATCCTGTTTCAAGAGATGTCCAAGTGGAACTGAAAAACAAATATATTAGCTGGTTTATAAATGAGTGTGATTTATCAGATATAGAGTTCCAATAAGTGGATTCTCAAAGATTTCCTTCAACTCAGAGAATCTATGATTCAATGGTACATCATTGGTGACTTCAACATTTATATCTCCCAACACCTGACTGTATGTAGCTTTATTCAAGATGATGAAGAGAAAATGGCATCATCCTCATTTAGTTTTCTATTAGTTCGTAATCTCTCATCTAAAACACAACAATGATTGACAAGTTTTGCTCAAGTACCATCCCTACCACTTGTTAACATTAATCACTCAGCCTAGAAGAATGAGTAGTGGCTATTTATAAACCTACACCTAATTTTTTTTAATCTTAATTTTCCTGTGTAGGTTATCACATATTTAATTAGCTTATAGACAATTCATTTATTAAATCATAAAGCTTAGGTATTGATTTAATATAGCATAGACTTTAAAAAGGAATGTTTAATAATGGAGAATGATGTTTAATCAACGTGTTGAATGTGAAACCGATTCATAATTTGAAAGGTCAACAATAAAGGGCCAGCATCCATCATGATTTCATCAGTCATCTTTTATTAAGAGCTACTCAAAAACAAGTGAGACCATTCACAAAAGGATTAGTTCCTAACATTTAAGCTTGTATTCTAAGACCACCACTAGCCATAGTGTTCATGGCGTTAATTACCTAGAAGTATGCCATTTTCTAAAGGAAGAACAAAAGTCCTTAAATATTAACATCACTAAGATTAGGTTTTAGAAGTGTAAAATCAAATGCAAGCCTCTATGGGGTCCAAACTTTTTCATGAGAATGTCAACACGATAGAGAAAAAGGCCCCCTGAAAGATAGATAGTATGTTATGCATCCTCCAAGTGAAATAGATCATAAGTCTATTACCACGCTTCATTATCCTGAGGTAAAGCAATTAATATTCTTCTTTTCCAAATAGTGTTGACTGCCAAAGAAAACTTGTGAAGATGTCCTTTAAGCCAAAATATGTTTGTCATCCAAATCACTGTTTCAACTACCACCATGCCTCTTCTGCCATTCTGCGTGTTTTGGTAACTCAAATTAGCTCATATATGATTGATAAGTAGGGGGGTGTCAGTATTATGCTAAATTTCATTGGTTCACATGTGATTTTCTCAAGCAAGACAAGTGTTAATAGGTAGTGAATGAATGCTCTTCTTCACTAGACAGAGCTGATGATGCTGGTGGAATAGTGGGTTCAGCCAATGGAAGAAAGGGGGAGAACTTTGCAGGCTGAAGAAACTAAACATGCAAAGCCTGTGGTCAGGACCGATATGTTGGTCCTTAGTAATTTAAATTTGATTATGGGTGAGATGGAAAGCTGCTGGAATCCTTTAAGCAGGGAAGGATATGACAGTTTATGTTCTGAAAATGTTAGTTTGACTTGCAATTGCTGGATAAAGAAGTAAAGAAACAAGTTAGGAGGGGCGCCTGGGTGGCGCAGTCGGTTAAGCGTCCGACTTCAGCCAGGTCACCATCTCGCGGTCCGTGAGTTCGAGCCCCGTGTCAAGCTCTGGGCTGATGGCTCAGAGCCTGGAGCCTGTTTCCGATTCTGTGTCTCCCTCTCTCTCTGCCCCTCCCCCGTTCATGCTCTGTCTCTCTCTGTCCCAAAAATAAATAAACGTTGGAAAAAAAAAAAAAAGAAACAAGTTAGGAGATAAATACAGTGGGCTTGGTGAGGGTTGGTAATGGCTTGCTAAGGACAGAGGGTGCCATGAGCAATGGAGATGAAGTAAGTTAGAGGTATGGTTTGGGGCTAGGATGGGAGGAACTTGCTAAGGGATGGAATGTGTTGCAGATTAAACAACAACAGTTTGTTCCTTCACTTTTCCTTACTGGAGGTTTTCAACCTAAGGTTAGGTGACAACTTCCTGTGGCTTTTATAAAAGTTTTCCTGCCTTGGTCTGTTTGTATATTGGAGTGATATCACCTCCAAAGAAGCATCCACCAAATGATTTGTAGATGGGACATTTTAAGGAATATTATTCATTTAACAGCATGAACTATTAGGGAAGCTATGTGTATCAAGTGACATACTTTCTGTAATCTGTAAGGCCAAGTCAAAAGCTCTTCATTTTACCTATCTTCACCTTCACATTCCGTTTTCCAAACATGCGTCTCATACTTCAACACATACACTTTTCAACTTTCAACCTCCCTCCAGAAAAATAAAATCATCAGTAAGCACTCTAATTCAAAAGTAATGGGCAATGAAAAAAATATTGATTATACCAAGTCACCAAATGCAAATGTGGTATGAGAGAATAAGCATGTTTGGCTAGAGCTACAGTATTATAAAATAAATGATTTGCTAGTCATTGAAGGCACTTGTCCATGTAAGTGAGTAGAAATATATAGGATTTGCTTATTATCTCCAGACCACGTAGTAAATTATCACTGAAATGGCAAAGACTGAAGTGGACATAAATTTGGGGTTTGCTGTGCTGAGGAGTTTGGAGCTGGTATATATTTCAAAAGCCTTTGGAGGCTACCGATCATCATGATATGCAGCCCAATGCTGCAGATAAAGTATAAAGGTGATTTCTAGTTTGAAACTTAACCAAGGTTTCCCTGGCTTACAGTTAGAAAATTTGTTTTCTCTGCTAAAGAGTTTACTGATTTCCTTTTATTTCTTTTTCAGTTTTAGATCTATTGCTAAAATACCAAATTTTTCATGTGTCATTATCCTCTGGGAAATAATTTTAGAATTAACCTCTCCACCATTTATTTTTCTTTTGATTACAGATTGGTTGATTCAACAATTATCTATTAACTCTTACCCTATAGCAGACACTCTTCTAGGCACTAAGGAGTGATGACCAAAAGAATTGTAGTTCTGCCTTCAGAGTTTATCACCTAGTGAAGATTAGAAAGACAATACAACAAGTAAATATGTATGTAATCAATTAATTAAAACAGGAGTGGTAACAGAGGAGAATAGTGGGACCTGTTTTGCATGAAAGTAAGTTTGCTTCAGGTAAAATACATGTGTATGTTGGAGTTATGAAATAGCTTAATCTATTAAATGCCCGATGGGAAAGAGAACACAGTTGTGAATTTAGTCTCTGGATGTTCCAGTTAGCATTTTACCTAGTGGTGGTTATTATCTTACAAATAATTGTTGTTTATCACAAGGAAGATGGGATACAGGGTTTATATAGCTGAGTCCAGCCTTATCACCATTTCTGGTAAGAAAATATAAGTATCTGACCTATTAATGGTTTAGTAGTGTCATCTTAGCAAAACAAGTTTTGTTTTCTTCTATTGTTAATATGTTCAGCACTATAAGTTTGCAGACTTCTATCAAGGCTGTTGTATTTATGTTTCATGTGCAAGGGATTTTATCCTTATGTTAGTGGTAGTTAATGGCTTCTTCCATTGTGGAAATGCCATGGAGCACCATTTTCATGTCCTTCTACTCCCTTAGCTGCCTTCTGTCCCATATGGAGTTTCTCAAAAAGCTAAATTATGTGATTGCCTGAGGAAGCCAGCTCCAGAAATATCACAGAGTCATGATACTCTATTAAACTAAGATCTAATGCACATGGGAGGGAAATATGACTGGAAAATGTATTCCCTGGTTACTCTTAAGAGTCTCACACAGTTTTCAGTTTCTTTTGGTGGTATTACATAGCTTTTTGAGATAACTAATGTTTCTCTTCTATGGTACTCTTCCCAATAGAGAGGGAAGAAAGTCCTGATTCTTTTATAACCTTTTGCTGGAATATCTGTGCTATGAATTGCCTTTATGATTTTTTGAAAAACCCATTCTCATGTGTACTGTATCATTCATTTAGGAATCTGTGCATTGTCTTTACTGTTCTAATTCCCATTCTAGGGAACAAATTGCAGATCCTTTGTATTTTAATCATCAATTATCCTACTCAATTGTTTTAAGTACTCTGTAAACTAAACGTGGTTTGTGTGTTCCCCAATTTAAGTATTGAAGAGTTTTTGAAAGCATCAGTATTTCATTAGTGATCAGTATAGATTGGGCCAGTCTTCAACCACTTTGTGTTCATTATTAAAGCCTTAGTTTCCGATGCTAAGTTGGAGACAGAGAACTGATGATGCTGGTTAAACAAATGTCTAATGAGGCAAGTGGTAACTACCTC
The DNA here is from genome assembly GCF_014898765.1 of Herpailurus yagouaroundi. Lineage (NCBI taxonomy): Eukaryota > Metazoa > Chordata > Mammalia > Carnivora > Felidae > Herpailurus > Herpailurus yagouaroundi. The sequence goes on along the minus strand of NW_024412414.1, from coordinate 13,220,887 downwards.
TGGAAAAATGTAAATGGTTCCAGTGACAGAGTATCACAGTGGGCACTGTCACTGTCCACTTGTTGACTATTTCAAGCTGAGTTGAGATGCATTGATAACATGTAGTGAATTACATGAAACATGGAATTTTCAGCGCTATATGTAATTGTGCTATCAGCCATTGATACCCTGATATGTCAATCCTACTGCATTGACCCATTTCATAAAACAAACATCAGAGGCAGCAATTGTCAGCAAAACAACCATTTATAGGGTGTGAAAATTGTGATATGCAACCATAATTGACCTGAAATTCCAGCAAAAATAGATGGACACTCCAAAACCAGTAAAACAATGACAAGGGATCTGGGAGACATAATTTTCCTAGCAAAAGGTACTGTTTAATCTTTCTCATCAATATAGACGGAAGATATAGGGGCATGAGTACAACTCGAGTTAGGTCAACGATTGGGCCAGTTGACTTTTTCTGGTTGTACAGCTCTCAGGGAGGTGGTGGCCATTTCAGTCTAGTGTTGATGAATGATGCAGAAACTACACTAGATGAGCAGTAGATACTTGGCCATGGGGGAGCAGAAGTAATCCCATAACTTTTAAGGAAGATAGCTTGATCAGTGCCCTTCATTAAGGGCAGACATTGTGAATGTGTTTGTAAGTTTTCTGCTACTGCAGCTATTATGTCAAATATATCCATGATAAGTAGTTATATGTGTAGACAGTTACATAATATTTATGTGTGTCAGTTTCATCATCTGTAAAATGGGCAAGAGATCTAGTGAGAATTAGTATTCTTTTGTGTTCTCGAAGTTTATGAGTCCCAGAGGCTATGGCAAAATGGTAAGATAAAGAGCTTTTACTACATTTTGAGATATGGTAGCCCTTCTTCAACACAGAAACAAAGGGCTTTTACTAAAACCATGTTTGAGTTTGTTAGAAACATAATTCCAGTAGCCTTTTTGTATTCTACGTTGACTGCTACTGAAGTTAATTTGCACACTACTTTAGCTTTCGGCGGGAGGGTGGGGGGGGTCTTTCTTGCTCAAGAAACTGTAGTTAGATTGAATAGGTGTGAAGAGGAAGAAAAAAAGGAAGGAATAAGTATAGGCATGTGCTTTACATCTTCAATGATTTGAAGTCACTTGAGTTGTAGGAGAATATTTCCTCAACACCCCTACCATCAGTTGATGTGTAAATAGAATTTTGAGTATTCAGGAAAGTGAACTTAACAAAATAAATACAACAGTATGTCCTTGATCTAGAAAGAATATGCACATCAATAAAATTCAATTCCATGTGTGTTTATTGAATTTGTACTAAGAGCACGGGTTTGATGTTGCTAGATTCTTTGCTAGGTTGAATGCTAGATTCTGTTGTAAAGACTAACCTAAATATAAGTACCTTCCCCCAAGGAACTTTTAGCTGGTGGAGTGTAGAGAAATTCACTAGAAGATAATGTAGACTTGGAGGGAAAAAAAAACATGTGGAAAAGATTAATTGCAAATGGAAGACTTGGGCAGAATTTAAGGAAAGAAAGTATTTGAGTAGTTGATAAAAATGTATAGAATTTCAGTAGGAGAGTAGTAAGCACAAAAGGAAACCACACTTACTAATTTATACATAGAGCTCAGCTTAAATAATTGGGTGTCTGTAATAATCTATGCTTAAAAACTCCCCTATGTCACCAAAAATGTAGTAGGAATAGGAAAGATTTCTTTTTTTTTCCAATTAGTGGTTTTGATCTCTATGCAAGTTCAGTAAACACATAGACACACACACACACACGCACACACGCACACACACACACACACACACACACACTTTAATAAAAATTTGGATGGTGGGGGCCCTAGATGAACTGTTTTGAAGGAAATTCAAGCAACAGACTGATTCTATGTTGGCTTGCAACCAGGAAGTACTGATGAAGCTCTCTGAGTTCTGACAGTAGATGTTTCAGAAGCGCATGTGTTGGGGGAGAGGAGAATATTATTTTCTGTCAGCTGTCTTTTTATTACTGTAATTGTTTTGTTTCATTTTTTAAAAACTAGGCTTGAGGGGCACCTGGGTGGCTCATTCAGTTACATGCCCAACTTCAGCTCGGGTCATGATCTTGCAGTTCATGAGTTTGAGCCCCACATAGGGCCCTGTGCTGACAGCTCAGAGCCTGGAGCCTGCTTCTGATTCTGTGTCCCCCACTCTATCTGCCCCTCCCCTGCTTGTGCTCTGTCTCTCTCTCTCTCTATCAAAAATAAATAAAAACTTAAAAAAAAAAACTAGGCCTGAATATGAATTTTCAGTTAGAAAGATCTCTCCTGAGACCCAGAAATAGACACCTGTTTGCAGATAATTAAAGTCTGAGTTTATTTCAGAATTGTCCTCTCCAAGGCTCTAGCACAGAAAGAGAGGGGGACATCCATATTCCAAACGCCTGGTACAGATCACAGGACAGATTTCAAATTGGCAGCTGGCCAGGAGAATCTGACTAATTACCAGCTTTTTTCCTTTGATTTCAGCCTTCTGGAAGAAAGTCTGCCCTAACCATGCTTTCTTTGTCTTACCGCTCTTTCAATTTTTAATACTTTCTCATTTCCTGAAAATATTTCCTAAATATTTCCAATGACTAGATAACTATCAGATGCCCAGTCTTATTCTTCTCAGTTGCTCTGAAGCATGAAACCTCCTGAGCTCCCCAACTTCCTTAGTTTCTAACACATGGCATTCTGTTTTCTCCTTTTACTGATAGGAGGAGAGTTATCATCTATTGACCAGGTGCACAGTTTGGTGAGAGCTTTACATGAATTACCTCATTTCATCCTCATAACTCACCAAAGAAGTAGACCATATTGTAATCTGCATTTTGCTAAAGACAAAAACCAAACCAAACAAAATAAACTGGGGTTTAGAAAGGTTATATCATTTTCTGAAGGTTTCCTACCTTCTCTTTTTCTCCCCTAAAAATTAGTGGTTTCCTCACTTTCTGTATTTTTATTTTTTAAAGTTCTTCTTCTGTGATTTTCCTTTTTGTCAAAACCTTAAGTAGCAATCATAGGTAAATAATTCTTGGATTCATATCTCTAATCCCCCAAATGCCTAATAACTTCTAAGAATGCCAGCCAAGCGCAGGTTTCCGAAAGTTTCATATCATTAAATAAGTTAGAATAGTGGTGTTCGTTTTTGTTTTTCCTTTGGTAGTCAGTGTACATTCCCTCACCTTTAGGCACAATAGCTCCAGCTTTGAGGAAACTAATTCTGTCTCCACTGGCTACAGTCTGGCAGGATGTCTGTCCAGATAGTCAGCCCTGTTGTGGCCAGATGGTTGCTGCATGACCCCTATTCATCCATTTTTATCTGATTGACACAAAGATTAGAGATAGTAGGAGTTGATTCCTTCCAGATGCTTTATCTGAGAAAGATAGTCCATCAATACCTATAGACCCCTCGAGCTACACTGGCCCTCTCTTTTCTAAGCCTCCTGTTTCACATCTCCCCTCTGAGTCTGCAGACTCCTCTGTATTCTTCCAATCAATCCTCTTCTTCTTATGCCAGCCAGAGTGTTTATGTTCCTTGCAAACAAATACACACACACATACACATGAATGCACACATAACTAATATTCTCAACTATTGTTTATTTAATATCTACCATGCAACGGGAATTCTGTTAGACTTAGGGGCATAAAAATGAATACTTTACAGTCCTCTGAATACACAACTGTCATGTTAGTGAGGAGATAGACATAAATAAAAGATATCATTATAATACAATGTGATGGTGCCAGACCCCGCAGGCAACTGTTAGGCGTCTTTCTAAAATTTCTACTTTCTAAATTGCTGTCTGAAATTTATTTATTTTTTTAATTTTTTAATGTTTGTTTATTTTTGACACACAGAGAGAGACAGAGCATGAGCAGGGGAGGGGACAGAGAGAGAGAGAGAATCAGAAGCAGGCTCCAGGCTCTGTGCTGTTGACGCAGGGCTCAAACTCCCAGACCGTGATCATGACCTAAGTTGAAGTCAGAGGCTCAACCGACTGAGCCACCCAGGCGTCCCTGAATTGCTGCCTGAAATTTAAACCCCAAACTTAAGAGATAATAGCACAGATAAGCAACTATGTATGATAGAAAAAGGACAACTTCTGTGCCGTTAAGACATAACTGAAAACTAAAAAAAAAACATGCGTTTGTCAAAAGATGTGTTGATCAGTATTAGAGGAGTAGATCCATAAAAGAAGTAGTTGGAAGTTTCCGTGTAAACTCTGAGCTTCCAGTAGCAGAGTGAGGTGGTAAGATTGAGGAATCTGAAGTCAGACACTACTTGTTCAAATTCTGGAGAATTTGCTTAACCTTTCTGGGTGTTAATTTCTTTAGATCTAATTTGGAGATAACAGCATCAATTTTACTAGGTTAATGTAGGGACTATATAAAATAATTCATTTTACATAAAATGCCTATGGTACCTAATTAATGTGAAATGTTAATACTTTTTACAATTATTATTATTTCTACCACTCCTATCAAATTTGGTGTCCTTATCTCTGTTATGGAAAAGGACTATCAGACCATCCAAGCCCAGAGCCATCTAACTTTGAATCATCTGATTCACTCAGTTCTGACTCTTTGCTCATGAAGCAACCTTCTTTTGCTGTCTTTGTACACAGGCCTGCTTTGAGGGAACAATTGCTTTGCTTCGGCCAATTAATATCTCGAGAAGCTCTCTTTTCATACATAAACTGAGTATTTGCTTTTTATACACCAAACTTAGGATTTTAGCAAATGAATGTTAGCCCCTAATTCCTAGATGTGGGACATGCTGTGACAGATACAAGCCCTGGGCTTTACAGGGGCATTCAGGTATCCTAAGCCTCAAGAAAGTCTTCTTAGGAATTTATAGGAGTTGAGCAGATCAAAGGGATGATGGAGGACTGACTGCTACACAGTGCAGGGCTGACAGAAAATTCAGTCTCATCAGATAGTGAAAACAGAATGGTGATGGTGGTGAGTGGTGTGTGTGAGGACTACAAGTGCTTCAGGATTGCTGGAGAAAGAGGTGAAGGCAGGAAATTGTGAGAGGTCAAGGCCATTGGGATAAACTGAATTACGCCCCTCCCCCATTCATATATTAAAGTCCTAACCTCTATTACCTCTAAGTGTGACCTAACATGGAGATAGATTTTTGACTACAGTGGTCATCAAGTTAAAATGAGGGCATTAGGGGGCAACTGGGTGGCTCAGTGGGTTAAGCATGTGATTCTTGATTTCAGCTCAGGACGTGATCTCATGACCTCACGTGACCTTTGTGAGGTTGGGCACTGCGTCAGGCTCTGTGCTGAGATTGCGGAACCTGCTTGGAATTCTGTCTCCCTCTCTCCTTCTACTCACCCCTCACTTGTGTTCTCTGCTCTCTACTAAAGAAGGAGGAGGAGGAAAAGGAGAAGGAGAAGGAGAGGGGGAGGAGAAGAAGGAGGAGGTAGAAGTAGAAGGAGGGGAGGGGAGGAAGAGGAGGAAGATGAAATGAGGTCATTAGGGTGGGCCCATGTCCAATATGATTGGTGTCCTTATAAAATGGAAAATTTGGGCATAGACACAGATACTCATAGAGATAGGTTGACACAGGGAGAAAGCTACCGTCTAGAAGCCAAGGACAGGGGCCTGGAACAGATCCTTCCCTCATAGCCTTCAGAAGGAATCAAGTCGTCCTATACCCTAATTTTGGATGTCTAGTCTCCAGACTGTGAGCCAATAAATCCTGTTTTTTAAGCCATCCAGTCAGTGGTATTTTGTGATGGCAGCCCTAGCAAACTGGATGTGCTGAATTTTAGACATCATTGTGTCTAAAAGGAGTTTATACTTTATCCTTTCCATAATAACAAGGCATTGAAGAAGGGTGAGATATAACCTAATTGTGTGTGTGTGTGTGTGGGGGGGGGTGTAGATAATTGTGATAGCTCGGTGGAGGATGGATTCAAGGAGACAGAATACTCAAGTGAAGGACATGAGTTAGGAAGCTATTATTTCAAATGAGTCATTGCTATTTGTACTGGGATGAGATTTTTTTTTAAGTTTGTTTATTTATTTTGAGAGGGGGCAGGAGGGACAGAGAAAGGGAGAGAGAATTCCAAGCAGGCTCTGCACTGTCAGCACAGAGCCCCATGCAGGGCTTGAACTGATAAGCCATGAAATCATGACCTAAACCGAAACCAAGAGGTGGGTGCTTAACTGACTGAACCACCCAGACACCCCATGTGCTTTAATATTTTTTTAATGCTTATTTATCTTAGGGAGAGAGAGAGAGCAGTGGAGGAGCAAAAAGAGAGGAAGACAGAGAATCTGAAGCAGGCTTTCTACGCAATCACTGCAAAGCCGAATACAGGGCTCAGTGTCAGAAATCGTGAGATCATGACTTGAGCCAAAATCAGATGCTCAGCAGAGTGAGCCACCCAGGGCCCCCTAAGATACTTTTAATATGAGAAGAACAATTAATTGTTTACAAGGGTAGCTGAGCGAAGTGCACATGGGATAACACTGGAGCCAGACTCTCAGTATGTATATTATACTTTTGCCATTTGCTAGCTGTGTGACCTTGGGCAAGATATTTAACTGCTCTGATCACATTTTCTTTCTTTCTTTCTTTCTTTCTTTCTTTCTTTCTTTCTTTCTTTTTTGGCAGGTTGTCTATCCACTGTAGTCAACAAAGTTTCTAAAACATAAACCAGATTTCTGTTTCCCTTTCCCTGCTTAAAATATTTTTCTCTAAAATCTGCCCTCAAGAAGCTCAGAATTTAGAAAGGCTTTTCTTTCTTTTCTTTACATAAAGCTCAAAACCTCGGTCCAATTCTCCTTTCATTCACGACAATGAGTTTCTAATTGTGATAGAGTCTACTTTAAAAGCATCTTTCTTTCATTCCCTCCAGCTTTATTAGGATATAACTGACAAAAATTGTATATATTTAAGGTGTTCAGTGTGATATTTCACATGAATATACATTATGAAATGATTATCCACAATTAAGTTAATTAACAAAGCTCTTTCTTGATTTCTTCTCTTTTGTATTGCCATCTGTATGATCAATCTGTTCTTAGTCAGTCTTGCTTTCCACTGATTGAGTTACTCTATGCAGTAATGTTAACTGACTTTCCTAAAGTCAAAAGACTAAATACAGAATGTCTTTTGTGGCATTCTAAGCCATTCATGATTCGAGAATACCTGCCACCTTGTCCCCCACCTTCCCCTTTTGTATTCCATCTGCGTCAGTCAAATTGGGATTTTCTCACCTGCCAGATCCTGCCCTGTTCTCTTGCATTTCATGTTGTCTTCCTATGTTTTTCTCTGTTGAAGTCTACCTGTACAACAAAGCCTTTCAAAAAGCCATTTCCAAACTGAAATACTCTTTTTGTCAGTGTGCCTTTTCAGTTGTGTATGGTAAAAATTTATTCAAACATACTTGAATGAGAGAAACTCATGTATTGCCATAAAAAGTTGGGAATTCTAGGAGTTTTCAGTTTTCTCTAGGTGGTAGGGAAAATGCCTCCCTTTACTTCTCCATCCAGTGGCTCCAGGCTACACTTTACAGTTCGCTAAAAGCAATAAATCTCTACTGTCTTTATCAGTCCTGGAAAAGAAGGAAGGAAGGAAGGAAGGAAGGAAGGAAGGAAGGAAGGAAGGAA
>NW_024412414.1:13153732-13213219 GCF_014898765.1 Herpailurus yagouaroundi | reverse complement strand
GAAGGAAGGAAGGAAGGAAGGAAGGAAGGAAGGAAGGAAGGAAGGAAGGAAGGAAGGGGAAAGAAGGAAGGGAAGGAAGGAAGGAAGGAAGGAGAGAGTGAGAAAGAGGGAGAAATAGAGAAAGGAGAGAGGGAGGGAAGGAGTGAGGGATGGAGGAAGAGAGGGAGGGAGAGGGGAAGGAAGGGAGGGAGGGACAGAAGGTGGAAGGGGGGGGAGGGAAGAAGAAACACAGAATCCAGTTTGCTCTACTTGTGTGAGTACGATCATGTGGTCCAATTATTTTGTTCAGGGATTTGGGAAATCTGATTGGCCAGTCTGGATAACCTTGGTAATAGCAAGCATTTTTGATTGACAGCCCAGCCAGAAACTCATGAAGTGAAGAAGGTACATTTATAAAACAAGACTTAGAGAAAACAGAACAACACATACTCCCAGTAATACCCTACCAAGTGCACTAAGTTGAAGCTTTTTATTCCTCTTGTAATATAACTTCACCCATGGTTCTTAAGTTACCCTACCTTATGGTATCAGTGTTAGATTACTTATCTAATCCTCTTTTGTACATCATCAACTCTTTGAATATTCTCCTCATCTTATGTATCTTTGCAACTATCACAGTTCTGAAAATATGGGTCCTTTTTGTACATTGGTTGGATTGAATTATAAACCACTAGAGAATTATTTAAGAAGATTAAAAGATGATCCTTGGCCTATCACAGGAGGCTCTGTTGACCTAATCCATGATCACCTTATTATTACCACTCCTAGTCCAGAAATGGTTGGGAATCTGGTGCTGCTTAGTCATTGGTAGAGGCAGACACAAGTGGTGGAAATATACCATATAAGCATGTGCTAGATTGTTTACTGGTCAAGTATATCTCCCATTCCTGCAGGCAGGCTCTTATATGGTGTGACTTTATAGAACCTCCATTAAGAGGAATTTTCTACCCTTCTGAGTCTGGGCTGCACTTGTGATTCACTTGAACAAGAAATGTACCAGAAGCAACAGTGTGTGAGCTTCAGAGTCTGGATCTCCAGTGGCTCTGTAGATTCTGTCTTTGAGGTCCTACGTGGTTGCTGTGACACTGCCATGCTGTGGAGCAAAGGACCACATAGAGAGGTCCAGCTGTCCAGCTATCCCAGTAGTTCCAGTTGAGTACGGGCAACCCACCTGCTGAATGCTACATCATCAGTAAACAGAAGAACAACTCCGCCAACTCACAGAATCATGAGAATAGAGATCTGATATAGAGCAAGATTAAGCTCACTTTCCCAGGTGAGCACAGAGGAGTACTCTCTAAAACATTCTAGTTACTAATGTCACTATATGTTGTGGAAATAAATCCAAATTAGGACAAGCAAAGTCTCTTTATTCAGAGCTTGTGATATAGCAAGGGAGTCAGCTACCATCACTTGCATTTAGCTGAGTCTCAAAGGCAGGCAAAGAAGTGGAAAAGATTTCAATACTGGGAAAAAGGGAAGGCTTCTGGTGTGGCCCGAATGGAGGCTTTTGGCACTGGAATCTGTAGTCAGGCTAACTAGAAGCAGAGCATCCTATGTTAGTGGTTAGGGGTGCCTGTTTGGCTTAGTTTGGTTCTGCTGGAAATGGGGTAAAAAATTAAGGAAGCTGTCAATCATTAAAAATTTGCCGACCTTTTGAGCCAGTTGTTAAAGGGGTTATTTCCTGGTGTCCTGGGCAGTTACTATAGTTGGTAGATGGTTACTATGTTGGGCTAGTAACAACAGACTATGGGTCAGAATCATGTTTATATAAATGGTCTCCTTATTGTCTATTTGAATATTCAGTTTCTTAACAGTTTACTTTTTTATAAAGAAGATATTTCCCCAGATTGTTTAGAACATGGAGCCCAGGCTGGGTTTACCAAAATAAACTAAATTGTAGAAGAAGCACTCTGTAAAGTGTCCATTAAGAGGAAAAGATTTGGGTCAGCGGAGCTTGGGGTTTGAGTCCTGAGGGCAAAGGGATCCTGACATTTCATGGCCAAGCAGAAAAGGCAAACCCTCTAAGTTGAATAGTATATAGAGTTGGCAGGGCAAGATGAAAAATTATTTCTGTCCATGTTATAAAAGCTGTCAATACTCCAAGGCAGTGCCTCTAAGAGGCCTCTTTCTAAATGTAGACACCTGACATAAGACTAAAGCATTAACTCATTAACTTCCATTTTCATAAACCAGCTTATTAATTTCTTAATGAAGGGATTTTGATGAGGGACTGAAAGTTATAACAAGTTTTGATTAGTACAACTGAAATGAAAAAATGAAACACTTCTCTCAATTCACTCACCAAAACCTTCCGGAGCACCTACCATGTATACATCACTATTTATGAGTGAGAAGGTGAAATGGATAAGATAAGATCCTTATCTTCTTCTCAAGGAAATGGTAGTCTGGCAGCCCCAGGGACCCTAAAGCATGCATATAAAACCCTAGGATATGTTGTAAAAAGTGCTAAGTGTGGTAACAGGCAATAAGCCATGGAGATAGGAAAGATAGAGTTTCTCTTCTCAGACAAAATGATGGGAAATTAGGTCATAGAGGATATACTGGTAAAAATGAAGCTTGAAGGATAATATCTATGCTCTTGAAAAATTAAGTTCTAGGCACGCCTGGGTGCCTTGTTCGGTTAAGTGTCTGATTCTTGGTATCAGCTCAGGTCATGATCTCATGGTTCATGAGGTTGAGCCCTGCATTAGGCTCTGCACTGACAGTGGTCAGCCTGTTTGGTTTTCTCTTTCTCTCTCTCTCTCTCTCTTTCTCTCTCTCTCTCTCTCTCTTTCTCTCTCTCTCTCTGCTCCCTGCCCTGTGTAAAATAAAAATTAAAAAAAAAAATTAAAAACAAGTTCTAGGCAAGTTCAGGAGCAAGAAAGGGCCTTTGGGATCCCCAAAACAAATTAGTGAAGTTGCACAATAAAGAGTATTTGTCTGAAGTGTAGAGTTTGATTAAAGAACCAAAAAAGAGAAAAAAATAAGTGAGGAAGGAAATTTAAGGAGAAAAAAAATAAATCAGCATCACCCAGGAAAACCTTAAATGCTTAGATAAGAAGTTTAACATTTATTCTACAGGAAAAGGTCCATGAAACTTTCAAGCAGTTGAATGACCTATTCAGAGAATTGCTTTAAAAATGAGTCTTTGAGCAGTGGCTTTTACAATACAGAAGACCGAGTTTATATACAAGAGCACCAGATAGGGAAACCACTGGCAGGGTCTAATTGGAGCATCAGAAAGTGAGGGGACATAATAGATGGCCCCACATTTGTAAGTATCTAATGGGGGTTGAGAACTGAATAAAAGGAAATGACTAATATAGCATTAAAACATTAAAAGGTTGCCGGTTGCTAACCCTATATAAACAGGCCAAGTTAATCACTATGGAATTTCGAATGCCAGCTGTACCCTGTGAGATTGTGAAAGGTCTCAAATTATTTTGAGATCAAAAATAAATTTTGAACGGACTTATGGACATCTGAGTCATTATCATACCTGGATTTTTTTTTCTCATTGTTGCTGTTTCTTTGAACAGCTTCCTATAACCCCAATGTTCTTTCACTTTCTCAATGTATTTATGAAATGGTAATAATGATTTTGGCCACCCTTATGTGGATATAGAGAAGAAACAAATTGAATTCATTTCTGCAATGCACATTGAGAATTTCAGAGGTTTTCTTTTATTTCAAGAAAAATAGAAGCTTCCAAAATACTCATAACAGCTAAGGTTGGGCACTGAAATTGCCTTCTGTTCTATGGAGACTGCATAATATGAGCTGGAAAAAAAAAATGATCCTGAAACAGGAGGTTTCATATCAACAACAGAAAAAAAAAATCTAGAACATAAATTGTAGTTTTCTTTCAGAATATATAACAGCTCACTTGTAGTGCTCCTGTCTCTTGCTGAACAGGGCCAATGGAAAACATTTCTCGATTCAGCATTTTGTTTGATCCCTTACTACACAGTGATTGATCATAGCAATTTCTTTCACATAAACAGAATCCTCCAGATAAGCTTGTTGGAGACACTCAGGGCTATGAATACACCACAGACCCAAAACTAATATTTTGCTTGTAGTGTTTAAACTCAGTGCCAATAGGGCTCAAACTACTTGTATCTTAAAAGCAAAACTCTTTTAAGCATCATGATTTAATCAGGTTCTGGGAAAAGGGCATTGCCTAAACATGTTTCTCCTGTAGTGAGGTATCTGTCTTTTATGAGAGCCCCAACATACAAGCAACAAAACGTATGGTGTAACGCGGGCAGCATCTTTAATCATTAGGAAACGATCCAACAACTGCCCAGCTATCTCATTTTGGAGAGCAGAGAGCTGTATCCGAAAGGAAGAGAAATGGAGGACAGCATTTCCTGTGATCCTGAACATTTTCTCATATTGATGATGGTCATTTCTGCCACTGGAGTAGCTGGAGTCGTAATTTGAGAGGAGTGTCATTTTCTGCAGATACAAGCCTTGTGTAATCCTCCCATTTAAATGACATGATCCTGCAAGCTGATGATTTCATGGCCCACAATTTGTCACTTCTCCACTGCCTAAGAGTGAAATGGTAGTTAAACGACCATCAGTACCCTCATTGTATTATGCCTGCATGTTCGCTTACTTTGAACAAATTTTTAGTTTGTTTATTATGTTTTAATATGCCACCAAAGGGAAAGGTGATCATGATTTTTTCAAAAAAAGCAAAGAGATCATCAAATGAAAAGGTGGCTTAATTGGATGGCTTACAGAAATCTATAAAACTGTCCCCCACCAATGGCATAAAGTCTGTAGGGGAAATAGTCTATTTACATTTTAAAAGTCTTTTGAGTTCAACTGATGGGCTTCTTTTACTTATTACAGCTCAGTTTTTATTTTTCACCAAGATTCAGATGATTATAGTAGTATAAATACCTACAAATATGTTTTTAAGAATGTATTTTGTGTTTTTGACATGGATACATAATTTTGTTGAGGTACAGAGCACGCGGACATTAGCTCTTGACTCAGGTGTTGGAAGTCATGCCTGGTAAGATACCACCTTTTCTGTTTTGTGATGTGAAAGTAGTTTTGGATAAAGGGTTTTAGGGTTTTAAAATATCAGGGTTTTTTTTGACAACAATAGGTTTTCGATATAAAAATACATTAGTGAAATCTTGGGACCTATGAATTGAATGACATTTTCAAGATGCAGCAATGACATATATCAGGGCATGGATGACTGGAGTCTCCTTGAGTGAATGTTGCTTTTAGTGGGACCCTCCAGTGTATACAGGACTAATGGGTAGTGGCCTTGGAAGATAGACTTACTCTGATGTGTCTTCTTTGAAACTTTTCTCTTGGTATCAGGACTACTATATCTTTAGGGTGATCATAACATTTGTCATCCAAACTGAAAGTCTTTTGAGAATGAAAGGGGGGATATTGAGGTACTAGGGCTATTCTTGGCAAACAGGGATGCATGATCACCCTAAATATCTGGACTCTGGACTATTAGGTTGTGTGCTATGAAAATCCCACTTCCACCATATCCCAGTGTGTGTATGTGGAAATTATGTAATTGGTAGAAATAATGTTTGCGTATATGGCATGGGTGGGGACAGTGGGGGTATGAAGAAAAGAGAAGGTAACATGCAAAAGCCTTTGTATAAAAATGCTCTCTAGATTTTATCACCCATGAAGACAACATATTAGTGACTTACTGAAACTGAATAAATTAACCACCCCTGGTAGGGAACCCTCCCTGTGCACCCCCAGTTGTTGGCTTTGTGAACCATTTTCATAGAATATTTATGAATTTCTTTCTAAATTATAAGAGTTGAAATGAAGCACGTGTTTGACTTTGGCCCACCCAACTACTGGGATTGTTGGTGATGTTTTGACAAAAGATTTTTATGTGTTCTCCCTGCCAAGTGGTTGTACCTCTGGATCCAGTTCACATGCTAATTAAGTAATTTGAGTATCTTGTTCCCTTAAGAGGGACAGCAGACCTGTAATTGAGCTGATAAAGCAGGATTAATATTATGCCCTCAAGTAAGAATTAGAGTTGATGGGTTCTAAGTAAGCTCTGGTTGGCTCTGGGACTGGAGAGAGCTAACTTTGTTCTGTGGGTTCCACTTCTGAGGGAGATGATTACTGGCTATCTGTGGCCCCAATTTACCCAAAACTCCCTGTGTAAAATAAAAGAATCCATAAGCAAAATGAGCCCGAACAAGCACCCCTGGCCTTATTCAAGCCATCAATTTTGTGCTTATTTTTTGTGTGTAATTAGAGCTATTTTTTCTTCTGTTGAAGAAGTTTATACTATTAAAAACTCTGAATTCATTGTCATGGTTTAAGCTATGAAAGGTTAATGAACTACTCATGGAGAACGGACATTTTCATAATGTTCCTATGTCCTTAAAACAGTTAAAGCTTTATATGGGATATACTCATTTTTCCTCTCCACCCCTCCCCCACTCCTTTTTTTCCCCACCCTTTTGGACAAGAACTGTTGTACTTGCTTCTTTCTATCTTTTCTCCTCTTATTCCTCCCTTCACTCTACAAACAATTGTATAGAATTTACTATATCCCACGCACTCTTCTTGGCACTTGGGATATACTAGGGAATAAAACCAATGTAAATCTTTGTCCTTGAGTTGCTGACATTCTAGAGGAAGGAGAAAGAATATAACTAGAATAAGTAGTCCAGGTTAGGACATAAGTGTGGTAGAAAAACAAATGGAACAGATTGGGAATTTTGTAATTACTGAGTCAGAGGAATACAGATACCAATTTTAAATGAGATAAGCCTCATCAAAAAAGTGACATTTGAGCTACATGGTAGTGTATAAACCCAACTGAGAGTTATTATTTTTATTTTTCAGTCATCTGTATTATTTCACATGAACTGTAGATTAAACTCCATAGTACTTTTGAGTGCTTGAAATAATAAAATAAGAAAACAAAAAGTCTAATACTAGATGTTCTGATAATGACTTTCACTTAACCATCATGACACCTATGTAGTGGCATTGCTGTTATCTTTCCTTAAGGAAACTAAGAGCAACAAGAATCAATTTGTGCTGGGTCACGCAACCAGTAAGTGATGATGCTGGCATTTATATCCAGGTAGTCTGTTTCTAGACAGGTCATGTTACCTGGAATTCTTCCATACCCAGGAAAATGTTGCCATTCTTCCTGACATACCCTTAACAGTCCAAATAAGGATTTTGCACTGTGAATGCTGACTGAGAAGGTAGAAGATACTCATTAACTTTCCAACAGAAATGTAGGTATTCATATTTGGTGAAATGAAAGTTAGGCATAATAAATAAAAAACGTAGGAGACTCCCTCTTTCCACTACAATTGGTTTGTGGTGATTAGGTGCTTCTTGCCCACTCTTAAGAGAAAAAGCACACATACTTAATGTGAAGGGGTGTCTTAAGTATGTCTATCAAAGGAAGAAAACATCTTGAATGGTAAAGACTGTAAATAAATATAATTTAATCTGTTATTCATGATTCGTATTAGCAATAACTACTTCAAAATTAATGTCAGCTAATGTTAAGATCAGTGGATGACGTCTCTTCAGCTTTGCTGCAGGCGATTCTCATAGAGACTTCTTAATGCCTTTATGGCTGATTTCCTGAAGCTTATTTTTTGGTCTTTCCTGATGAAATATTAAGCTCTTTTTAAAAAGAGGCTTAGTTGAAAAGAGGAAAAGCAAACCCTTGTACAACCCATCACATAGTTTTCTGTTTTTGTTTTTGTTTTTGTTTTTAAGAAAAGCTGAAGCATTTATAAAAATGGGAAAGACCACAGAGGCTTTGGTAACCCTGAGGATATGTGGCCATATTTTTCATCTTGAACTTGACCTCTTTTCCTGTTCAGTGCACTCTAAGTAAAGGATGTTAATATCATCTACAGAATGTGTTTTATTGCTTCAAATATCGAGAAGACTCTTAACCTTCTACTTATAAAATCTCAGAAGACAGGAAATAATTGGAGAATTTAGCACTCAACAATATTAAGCTCTAATTTGAATACTCATCCTTTTCTGATATTAGGGGTTATTTCAAAATTAAAGATAAGATGTTTTAAAAAGAAAGAGAGAAGTATCTTGTGCTGTGGTTATTCTTTCTTCCTTTCTCTGAAAGTTGCCACTGTTTCTTAAGGAACAATACAGAAGCATCTTCTTTATGTTTTCTTTGCTTTTGGTAGCGCTGTTTGTATTTTTAGTCAACATTTGAATAGTTACCATGAAATGGTGTTCACTGAGATTTTTAATCACTCAAAAGATATCTCAACTTTCTTCTTCTCCTCCAAAGTCGTCAGGCCTTTCTTCATCCTCTTCTGTCATCACTGTGTCTGAGAAAGAAATGCCCGTCCTCACCGCCAAGGCCAGCATGTTTTGCCCTAGCAGTATGTGCTCTGGTTTCCTCTGAGATATCGCTCCCTCTAGTAACTGGTTCCTTACTTGAATATTTCATCTTTCACTCTCTAATGGCTCAAATTAGCTGTCAGATATGTTCAACCTCCCTAATCCCCAACACACAGTTCTTCTATATGTTTAAACCTGAGGACTCTGTCTGTCCTGTTCTCTACTCTCTCCTACTCTCCTCTTCTCTTTTGGCCTTGTCTTTTCTTCCTTTCTCTATTCCCTGTCTCCACATTCCTTCTCTTCTCTTCATTTCATGGCCAAACTTCTTGAAAGAGTAAACTGCCTCTGCTTTCTTAACACCCTGGCTTGTGAAAAGTCCGTGAACCAGAAGGTAAAGATACTGGGATTCCTTTCTTAGTTCTGTCTTCTGGTGTGTGACCTTTGGCCCTCATCTCTCTAGTTTCTAGAGATGCCACATCTCTCTAGTTTCTAGTGAGTTTTACACAAAACAATTATGTGGTCATCGCACACATGGCAGTTGGCAGATAGTAAGCTCTCAGTAAATAACTGACTTTTGTTTTTCCATGGCCATCCCACTCTTTATCTCAAAGATAGGACACTTTTCAAAAAATGTGGTCTTGGGGGTGGGGAGAAGGAATAGTACTATGGCATAGGTAAACATCAATATATAATTATTTAGTGTGTGTAATGTGTCTAACAAACATCTGGTGCAAGGACTCAGGCCATGAAAGAGATCAGAATCTCCAGTTGTCTTCTCCAACAGGTACAGTGCTATGAACATACAAGTAGGAGAGGCATAGTTTTGAGACAGAACCAAATAGAATGAGTAATGTGTTTCCTCTCAGCTGTGCTATTGTGATCCTCTGGAAAGGTGGTCACTATTAATTTCTTCGCATGCTGATGTGTATTTCCCCAGATAGAGTCTTCTTCCCTTCTCTACTGTACATTGGATTGGTTATTTGCTTTAACCAATAGTATGGAGCAAAAGTGACATTTACAGGCCTTACCTTTAAAATGATCCGGGCTCCAGCATCCTCCTTCTTGGCAGCCAGATGCTATGTTGCGAAGAGGCCCCAGGCTAGCCGCTTGCAAAGGTGAAGTGGAAAAGGTGAGATGATTGGACACCCCCTAGTGGTTCTGGCCTTGCTGTCTAAGGTACCACAAATGTGAATGAAGAAGCATCTCGAACACTCCAGGCTCAGAAGACATAAAGGGAGCAGAAGCTCTGTCCCATGGACCCAGCCCTGATTGCCCGATTATGGGTTATAACAGAGTGTGGTTGTTTCAGTCTATGAAGTTTTGAGGTGAATTTTTGAAAGCATTAGACTAACAGGCACAGCTGCTAATATGTTTGGGCAAATCACCTCAACTGGCTGATCCAATTCTAATTTGTAAAATGAGGCAATTGATTTTGTTTATTGCAGAAACTCCCTCCCTGCAAAATTCTAACCATCCATGACTTTTGTATATGCAAGTTTTCTCCCTGATCAAAGTAAGAACATGAGTTCAACAAGCCTGGGAACCTTCCCTCTTATTTCCTTTGTGACTCTGTTCCTCTCTCATTATTTCTGCTTTAACTGAACATATTATTGCACGTAAACTAAAATAAATGAGATCATCTATGTAAAATACCATTCTGGAACATGATAAGTATATCATCAATATTAACTTTTATTATTAATGAAGAATTGGTAGAGCCTACAGCCTGACCCCAGAGTTAGCCACTCGGGTCCTCATCAACAGTGAAAGATAAAGTACAGTTTATGAATTCTGAAGATAATTTTTGTAGATGTTTTTGAACTTGGTAAACTTTCTGTGTTTCCCACCTTAAAAACCTGATAATTAATAATCTTCACACTTTTTTCCAAAACATAATAAAAACTCACGTATTGAGCCGTCACATCCCTACTCCTTCTTATATTATCTTTACTGATAAGTCAGATACTCGATTTAACTGAGTAAATAAAATTAAACTCTGCATGAAAACATATTAATAAAAATTGAGATTTAGGAATATAAGTATTGTTAAGTGAAAATTTTTAGAACTATACAGAAAGCAGAAGACAGAAGAGAGTTAAAAAATAAACCAAAAAGAAACAAAAAAAAAAGAAGAAATAAAGCATGTTTACCAGAAAACTGAACAAAAAGAAAAAGGGCATTTGGTTTCATAGCCTGTCACCGGTTTTCAAAATGCATTTCTTACTATAGATAGAGTTATGTGGTGTTATGTGGTGAAGCCAGACCACTTGTTCTTTATATCCAGAGTTACTTAATTTAAAATAATGTGTATTCCGAAGGAAGAAGATAATGTTCCTGATCTCAAGGTGACCTCAGTTCGATATTACTACACCAGCTCAAACTAACCAAATTCATGCCTTAGATAAAACTTTTTGTAAGCATCAAGGTTAAGCATTAAGACAGAACTCCAATTATAGTGTGATTTGGACTTTAAGATCTCGCACAGTTTGGAACACTTTCTAGGTTAAGAAAAGGATCTAATCGTGAAAGGTAAAGATTGTGACTCTCATCAAAAAATAGCAAAATAACAAATTGACACATAAAATCAACAGATGTTTAGTTACTTATCCAGAAGAGATTTATATTTTTTGCAGATCATACATAAGGCAGTCTGTTAAGAACAGTAGAGATGAGGGGCGCATGAGTGACTCAGTCACTTAAGTGTCTGGCTCTTGATTTTGGCTCAGGTCATGACCTCATACTTGTGAGATAAAGCCCCACATCAGGCTGCACACTGCATGTGGAGCCTACTTAATATTTTCTCTCTCCCTTTCCCTCTGCCCCTCCCCTTCTCGTGCTCTTTCTTAAAACAAAACAAAACAAAACAAAAAGAAAAAAGAACAGTAGAGATAAAAGACAAAAACAAATGACTTTGTTCCTAAGCTCAAGCAGCTAATAATTTAAAAAGAAGCTAATAATTTTAAAGAGGAGCTAATAATTTAAAACATTTTCAAATATGTATGGTAGTAGGTAGAATTTAAAGAATTCTGGATGAGGAATACACCTAACAAGAGACAGAAGTTTAAAGGAGGAGACACCTCCAATTTTAAGGATGATACGGCTCATAATTACTTTTGTAAGACCTCTGACATTTGCATTAGACTTTTACACAGGCACACTGGTACTCACACATTCATTTATTTACGTCATTCAGGAGATATTTGTGCACATGTACCTGGCTTCCAAATAAAGATAAGACAGTCATTATCCTCAAGTGGCCTACTATATGATTGGGGAGAAAAAGTGCAAATGCTTTATTTAAATTAAAATTATAAGGCTTATTTGCAAAATATTAAAGCAAAATATCAGATATACAGGACTGATCAGTGAGGTAGCAGAACAAAATCACTACTATTAGTGGAGACCTGATAGTCAGGGTGCTTGGGTTTGTGTCTATATTTGCCATTACTGGTAAAGGGGAACAGAACTTGCCACCCCAAAATATGTCTCTTTGGCATACCGATTATTTTAGGAACAACAGACATAGAAAAAGCTCTGAAAACAGTTTCAAGTTACCATTTTATGAGACATTTACATCTATAAGGAAAATCTCCGTTTATTAGGGTGTCTCCGTATTTGTACCAGGAAGATGAGGAGGACTAAATCTCTAGAAACTGTTACCAATGGAGAAGGCACTGACACAATGGCCTAACAACCATATCCTGTTCATCGTGTTTTTCCTGGAAACCCTTCATCACCCTTATAACATCTTATTTTGTCTTTAAGGTGTAGGGCATGAGCCATTTTAGAGAGTTACTCAGTTTTGGTGGGTATCTCTCTTGTGTACAGGAGGCATACATGTTATTAAACATGTTTGTTTTTGTCTTGTTAATCTGTTTTTTGGGTTTTTTGTTTTTGTTTTTGTTTTTTTTTTTTGTATTAGGGGTTGTTCAGTCAAGAACCTAGAAGAGTAGAGGGAAAATAAGTTTTTCTCTCCTGCTTTGAAAAAAGTCAGTTTTCTCATTTATAAAATAAGAATAATAAAATTAATAGTTCCTCTTCTACAACTGCTGTTAGAATGAGATAATATAGTGCCTGGAGCACAGTAAATACTCAGTATGTGCTAACATTATCCAGATCAGCCTTAAATTATCCAGGATTGGGGGGCTTGGTAGTGCCCAGGGGAAAGAAAAAACATTTAAAGTAAGCTCAGAATAGCCTCTAGGACTTGAGTGGTCATGAAGGCAGAACTTTATTCCTGGCAAGGACAGTGTTAAAGCAGGCAATCAATAAAGCTTTGAGATATTGTTACTAGAACCATTATGTTCTCATTCATTTTTGGAATACCTTTGGGATTTACCTACGTTGGCATTGTATCTATCTTTCTCTTCACAGAAATTGGTTTGGAGAGCTTCAAAAATTCGTGAAAGTTGGAAAGGAAATTAGCTTTCTAATCTCAACATTTATTGCCTTAATCCAACTGAGGAAATGTCATATCACTTCTACTTTAGGAGATAGACCCCAGTCTCAATGATCTCATTTCTGAATATACTACACTTAACTAGTTTTGTCACTAAGTGACAAAAATAAGAAAGAAAAAGAGGCAAAATAAAATAAATGGTGGTTTCTGGCTTTTGATTTTCCCGTAGATAAAACATAGCTAAAAATGATCTGTTTCTCCATATTTCTAAGAACTATTTGATTTAAGTAAGAGCCATGAAATTTTAAATAAAAATCTCAGAGAATAAGTGATCTAATGAGTTCTTCCAAGGACAGGTGTTATATAAACATGATGTATTTCCATTATTAACAACAATAAACTATGATGCCCTGAGAGGAGGAGGTCCCTAAGCAATTCTGCTATCCTTCAGTGACTCTGTAGAGGTGTGTCAGGCCGTCAGAAGTCCCATAGTACAGACAATTAAAACATGTTTAGAAGTTAAATGAATGATAATTAGAAAAGGAGATGTCAAGAGATTGGTGTAGTAAATCATTTCTGAGATATCATTCTTATTATGGTATTTTAAATCCTTTACCTTACATATTCTACTTTGTAGCACTTTGTACCAAATATTCGTTATTTCAACGCCCTCCAAAATAATTTGTATCCTCATGTATTAAACTCATTTAAATCTATATTTAAGGTTTAATTCCTTTTTTTAAGCTTTCCACGTATTGAAAATGTCCTAATCCATATTTTGATCATGTGTGACTCTCAGTTAACCAATATATTCAAGTATCCGAAAAAACCCAAATCATTATGTATGTGTATTTATTACTTTATAAATAATGCATGTCTGAGAAGGGAAGCAGGGGTGGGTTATGGTTATAGATGTTTAGTTTAGTATTTGATTAAGCTCAAATAATATTATGACTGGAAAAAACCCAACTGATTATCTGGTACAGGGTTGGGTTTTTTTGTTTGTTTGTTCATTTTTTGTTTTCTTGCAAAGGCCAGATAGTAAGTACTTCAGGCTTTTTGGCCTTCATAGTCACTTATGACTACTCAACTCTTGCATTGTAGTGCAAAAACAGCCATAGACAATACACAGTGAATAAGCATGACATACTCCAGTAGCAAAAACAGGCAGGCTACTGAATTTGGCCTGAGAGATACTGTTTGCTACCCTCTGATCTAGTGCAACTGACCTATTTCATATGTGAGGAAATTAAGGCATAGAAAAGTTAAGTGCCTTTCTTAGCCATTATTAATTAAATTTTCATGAGAAGAAAATTATGGATTTTATTTTGCTTTGTCTGTCAACCTTAAGAACAAAATAGCCAAAGCGGTGCCTGCGTGGCTCAGTATCCGCCTTGATTTTGGCTCAGGTAGCGATCTCAAGGTTCGTGAGATCAAGCCCCATGTCAGGCTCTGCACTGACAGTGCAGAAGGGCCAGCCTGGTTGGGATTCTCTCTCGCCCTCTTTCTCTGCCCCTCCCCCAGGTGTGTGCGTGTGTATGCAATGTTCTCTCTCAAAATACATAAATAAACATTTAAAATAAAATAAAATAGCCAGTTATTTTTACTAGCAAGACAAGTTTAGTTGGGAATGTTGGAAGATTTAAAATTTGGGGCATAGAAATTATGGTAAACAGTAAGTTCAAAGGGATAAGGGGAAGGCCAGCTTTTATTAGGTGTTAGGAAGAAATTGAGAAAGGTTGTTTTGAACAAAAGTTCACTTGTAAAGAACAAGAGTTTCTCATTACCTGCAGGCAGTAGTTAATACTTTGTTGCTGAGGGAGGGAGGGAACTTCCTTCTTTTTCATGAAAGCAGGACATGAAATTCCTGAGTGATAAATGTCCTCCCTTGTCAAGATAATTCTTATCTTTCTTCTCTATCCTGGCTGTGCAGGCTGCTGTGAGTGGTCTGTGTATGACAGGGCCCCTTCAGAACTTCCCATCCCCAATTAAAAAATGTTTTTTTTCATATTTATTTATTTTTGAGAGAGAGTGCGTGACAGAGCACAAGTGGGGGAGAGGCAGAGAGAGAGGGAGACACAGAATCCGAAGCAGGCTCCAAGCTCTAAGCTGTCAGCACACAGCCCGGCGTGGATCTCGAACCCACAAACCTCAAGATCGTGATCTGAGCCGAAGTCAGATGCTTAACTGACTGAGCCACACAGGCACCACCCCCCACCCTCCTCCCCCACCCTGCCAACCATGTCTCCAATATATATGAGGTGTCCTTTATTTATTTTCCTATGTCCATGAATCCACCCTTCCCAAGGCTTGCTGGAAATGATCTCCTGAAATGCAGAACAAGACAGGCTTCTGTTGTGTTTAAATTCCTTCAACAGATCCCTCCGGACTCCAGTGTGAAGTTTCATTTTCTGGTCTAGCTTTTAGGATCTGCATTCCTGAGATTTCTTTACTCTCGCTCTTATTCCACATTCTACTCCATCTTCCAGGCATACTCCACTTGCCCGATGACAGAAACAGGGTCTGTTTTATTCCCTTCTGTGTCTCCTCTGCATAGCATAGTGCTTGATACTTAGCAGTCCCTAAAAGGATAGCTGTGGAATGAATGGATAAATAGCAAGTTCATATCTGAACAGACTGTTGGAGCCAATTCGACAGAATATACGTCTTAGCCTGAAGTTTCCCAGGTCTCACCAAGTGTACCTGGCAAATGAAAGGACCAAAAACAGAAAGTCCCCTTCCAGCGACCTTCACTTTAAGATTAGTCTGTCTCCCTTAAAACCATCTCTGTATTAATATCTGGCTGCTGAGAGGGCCCCCCATCCATATTACAAACTTTGCAAAGTTTTCCACACATCAACTTTTATATAAGGAGTTGCTGTTTTATTACTCAGCCTGGTTTTCATCAGGTAAAGTCACGTTCCTTCTGCTTCTCTGAATTCTGGAAGAAATCGAATTCTCCAAATGTGCAGTTTGGTGTGAGTTAACACAGGCTGGGACGGTGACTTGTGTTTCTCAGGGCATTATGCAGACTCACGGTAGGGGGACATTGGAACACCTATATCACTGAACCCACTGGAATGCTAATATATATTTCAGTGTAATGTGTGGAATTATCAGCAGAAGGGAGTGCTCCCCAAGGCAGCATTGCCCTGCTCGACTGAAGATGCTGATTTGTTATCACTCTGACTCTGCACCAGCATCATCTCTTCAGGGAACATCTCAGAGCTGTGGCCAAGAAGAGGGTGCTGTGATGTTCACGGCCAACGCTTGTTTTACTAAGATAGGCAACATTTCCTTTTCTGTAATAGCCCTTCAAGTAACCAATATGAGGACTCTGCATCCTTCTGCTTTTAAAAGCATGACTTTCAACTATCCCCACTCTAGCTATTAGATTAGCTAATTGAATATATTTATCAGTCAAATACTTCCTAAATTGTCAGTTTGATGCAGAGAATGTCTGGGAGAAAATACTTTTCCTCTACACTCTTAGGTAATTTGGGGTGGGGGTGGGGTGGCTTGCCAATTAAACTGATAGAGGACACATCAGCAAGAGAAAAGACAAAGTTTATTCACTTAGGTACACCTCTCAGGGAGAACACAGAATCTAACTTAAAAAAGTGGCTTGAATTTGGGGCTTTTCATACCAGTTTAATAAGGGGAGAGGGTTAGGATTTCAAGGGAAAATAAATGCCAGAGAATGACTGAGAAAATATACAGGGGGAACTAATGGAAGGTAGTTTTGTTTTAGTAAGGTCTGTTTATGCATTGTCTCATCCCTGGTGATAGGAGTCACTCTTTTACCTTGGTAAGGGAATCCTGCCTTAAGGGAGGGTTTA
Source organism: Herpailurus yagouaroundi (assembly GCF_014898765.1). Classification (NCBI taxonomy): domain Eukaryota; kingdom Metazoa; phylum Chordata; class Mammalia; order Carnivora; family Felidae; genus Herpailurus; species Herpailurus yagouaroundi. Next base: position 13,196,614 of record NW_024412414.1, on the reverse strand, counting down.
CTTATGACAGTTGAATTCTACACGTCTCTGCTTTTAGGCAGATAAGGAGAGTGCACAGAAGCCTCTTCCTGTATCTGTCGAATCTCTAATGCCTTCAGCTCAAAATAATCCTTATGCCATCGTGGCATATTGTGGACCCCTTCAAGAACAAGTACACACCATAAAGTGCAAAATCAAAGCAAAGTACCAGATAGTTCTGGGAAATAAGGTATCCAGATAAAATGGTAGATGTGTTTGAAGGCCCTAAGTTAATGTAAGTAAGTTTCCACTTTATTTTTCACTTAGGCAGAGCCATGATACTAGAAATCAAAACTAGGCACACTCTAATTGAATGTCTCCTCCTAGAAGATTAAAAATTTCACATTAACTTTTTATCTCTAAATGAATCCATTAAATATTCTGTACAACCTGTGCTTTTTTAAATATAGAATTTGGTAAATTTATTACCCAAGTTGGTAGAGCTGAACTCTTAGATAAGAAAAGGATCTTGGTTGGTATGCAGCAGCATCCATATAATAAATTAGAACCTCACAACATAGGGGCTAAAGGATACCTTAGTAAGGTTCCTACCTGAACCTTTGCTTTACAAGTAGAAGAAAACAGAGGTCCACAGCAGTTACCTGGTTTGCCCAAGGTCGCTTAGCTACTTAGTGACTTATCAGGGATTTGAACCCCGGGCTCGGACCCATTGAAATACTTGAAAAGAGGAGATTGTAATGACTTACAGATTAATTAATTGATGTGTATTCTTTGGTTTAATATAGGAAAGTGCCGGATATTGAGAAAACGCAAAATGACTTAGACCTATTAAATACAGGGAGAAATTAGAAAATGAGGCTGAAGGTAGAATTTTAATAGTATCAGGTCAACATCTTGATTCAGCGTACCCTGTGTGTTCTTTTATCACAGCCTATAGTCATTCTCTATTAATTGTTACACTTTGAATTGTGCCCCACCCCCACAATTTAGATGTTGAAGTCCTAACCCCCATATCTCAGAATGTGATGTTGTTTGGAAATTAGTCTTTTCAGAGGTAAACAAGTTAAAGAGAGGTTATTAGGGTGGACCCTAATCCAATATGACTAGTGCCCTTATAAAATGGGGAAATTTAGATACAGACATATATAGAAGGAAGGCAATTTAATGTGACATGGAAGAAAAACAACCATCTCCAAGTCAAGGAGAAGGGCCTGAAAGAGATCCTTCCCTCCCAACCTCAGAAAGAGCAAGGCTTGGTGAAACCCTGCCCTTGGACTTCTATCCTCCAGAACTGTGAGAAAATAAGTTGCTGTTGTTTAAGCCAGTTTGCGGTGCTTTGTTAGAGTAGCTTCAGAAACCTAATAGATGTTATTGACTAATTCCCTGGCCCCGCCCCGTATTGCCCACCACCAGCAAGGATTGTGCTGACTCATCTGTATCCTCTCAAAACCTTCCAAAGTGTCTGGGCTATCATGTGTGTTCTATTAATGCCTGTAACTGCATTACCTTATACAGAATAACTTTTGTACCTATGTTAACTCAACTGCTATTCACAACAACTCAGTGATTTGGGTTGAGTACATTTTATTTTTCTTATTTATCTCATGATTCTCAAATAATATAGTGGCTTTCTCATTAAAGTTGCAAAGTGTTATAATGGAGAGCGATAACGTTCCATACAAATACTTTTCAACTATTATAATGCTGTATTTAAAACCCCAGTTATTTTCCACTGCTTCTTAAATTGCCTCTCATCCACTATATGCAACTTGAGGTGTCTTTTCAACTAAAATTGTTTACATCAGAAACAAACCAGATGAAATAAAAGACCTCAAAACTCAGCTTAACAAAACAAAAAATCCCTCAATTAAAATAGGACTTAAAATATTGAATTCAGTTCTGAAAAAAAAAAAACAAAAAAACAAAAAAACAAAAAACAAACTGACAAGTTTGAACCTGACTCTTAAATTTACTGGCAAACAAAATAGTGGGTCTTTATGAAGTTTCACAGAGCTCTTTGTCTTTGGAAATCTTAGACCCACACTTACTAATTTAGAGTTGTTTCTCAGGAATGGATACACTGACATGGATTGTTAACAATAATAAATAATCATTTCATCATTTCATATATTATTGTTACATGTAAAAAGTATTTCTTGAGTGTTGGCTACATGACAGGTGCTATACCAAATGCTTTACACATCAATCAACGTCGTGGCAGAAAAATGGTGGCTTAATTACAAGGGTGTAACTGAAGAGAATTTAATACATGAACATTTTAGTGTGGGAAGAGTTAAGGGAGTCGTTAGCAGTGGGTGAGGTACCAATAGTCTAACACAAAAATGAGAAGCTCTTACCACTCAGACCTAAAAACGTGGGGAGGTATCATTGGAATATCATTCCATCCAGATTGTGGGAGAGAGGGTACCTAACAGAGTCTGTAGCTGTAGAGAAACCCTGTCACTGCCAGAAAGGTGGTGAGGGAGGGGCAGCTCTCTGCTCAGGTTTGTCCTGCCAAACCTACCCAGCAGCCTGAGGGCCAGGGAGCAGCTGAAGTCTTCTGCAGAGCTTGGTTCTAGATCACAGTTGTGATTGGAGGAGCGGTGCAAAGGAGAACAATCAGAATCCTACCTAATTTAATCATTCCCAAGGCCCATGAAATATTTTACCAATTTAGAATAAGCTCAGAAGACTCTGCTTTTCTTTTTTTTTTTTTTAATGAGCAGGTAAGAGTCGGGAGCAAGAAAAATTCCAGCCTTGTTCTGGGTCTAATGAAGGAGGAAAAAAGAAAAAAAAAATGGTCTTAAACAAAATGTGTCTTTCTTCTTTTTCTTTCTCTCTCTCTTTCTTTCTTTCTTCCTTCCTTCCTTCCTTCCTTCCTTCCTTCCTTCCTTCCTCCCCCCTTCCTTCTTCCCTTCCTCCCTTCCTTCCTCCCTTCCCTTCCCTCTTGCTCTTTCTTTCTCTTTCTTTCTTTCTTTCTTTCTTTCTTTCTTTCTTTCTTTCTTTCCTTCTTTCTTAAATTTATTTATTTTACATAAGATTTATTTTTTTGTTGTTTGCTTATTTATTTTGAGAGACAGAGAGAGCAGGGGAGGAGCAGAGAGAGCCGGCTCCGCACATCAGCAGGCTCCACACCGTCAGCACCGAGCCCTACGCGGTACTCGATCCCACAACTGTGAGGTTAGGACCTGAGCCAAAATCAGGAGTTGAGCACTTAACTGACTGAGCCACCTGGGTCCCCAAAATATTTCTTTTAAACGAAGGAAAAGGGGAGAGGGTGTTATGTAAAGCTCTTAAGGAAATTGTAGATAAGTTTTATTTTGAAAACACTGGTGTTTGGTTCAGAGCATGGAATGATTTGGTGTGGGAGCGGAGCAGTGCTGCCTGGGCACAAGGATGGAGAAGAAGCCACATTAGAGATGAATCAGTGGGCATGTATTCGTGGTGATGATCAAAGATGAAGAAATGTAGAACACAGGAGCTGAAACATGATAACTGTTGAGGAACCGTAGGGCAAGCTGAGAGCAAAATACAGGCTGGCACATCCCCACCCCAGGTAGAATATGTGTGATATTCCTCAGACACTCCTGGCTACCCAAGAACAAGGAAGGGGGTTAAATGCTTGCCATGGTAATGTGGGAAACTAAGGCAAATGAAAAATTAAATTCCTTTACAGCCTACGGCCCACTGACATGTCCTTGAAACTGGCAGAATGACCTCCCTCTAGAAGCCCAGCTGCCTGGATAAAGACACTTTGCTGGGGACAAAAGAGAACCTTAGGTTGACATTATCCCAGCCTTGAGAATCCTGTAAATCTCCTTCCTTTATCTCAACTACCCCAAGATATATGCTGGCAATCATACTAAGCTCATGGCCCCCCGATATATACATCTGAAGGGTTTCATGACTGAAGTTTTATTAAATGGTAATAAATGGCATTTCCCTAGCAACAGCTAGCCCCTCAAGTCCTGGAAACCTTGCTTCCAAAATTCCTTAGAGACTTACTGTATCCCTGACCTCCTCCCAACCTGAGGCTATATAATGAGTTACCCATCATGACCCCAGTGCAGCTCTTCTTGCCCATGGGTCCTGTCCCCATGCTTAAATAAAATCACCTTTTTGGGGGCGTCTGGGTGGCTCAGTTGGTTAGACGTCCAACTTCAGCTCAGGTCATGATCTCAATTTTTGAGTTCGAGCCCCGTGTGGGGCTCTGTGCTGACAGCTTGGAGCCTGGAGCCTACTTCAGATTCTGTGTCTCCTTCTCTGTCTGCTCCTCTCTGGCTTGTGCTCTGTCTCTTGGTCCCTCAAAAATAAATAAACATAAATAAATACATAAATACGTACACAAAATCACCTTTTTGCACCAAAGACGTCTTCAGGAATTCTGTCTTGGCTGTCAGCTCTGGACCCCACCAACAACCCATTGCCCCACAACTTCATCAGTAGCTACCTCCTGCAGAGAACTATGTAATTTAGTAAACATTTTCACTTATTTCATTGGACATGGTACCCAAAATAGTTTTGAGATAGATTACAATTATTTTTCTTGGTGCTGTTACTGTGATTTTTTTTTCTCATTCTGCAGATGAAGAAACAAGCTCAAAGAAATTGAGGGATTTGTCCAAAATGACGTAGCTAGTGAGCCATGGAGGTGGAATTTGAATGCTGGCCTTCTGTCTTGTGAACCAAGAATTAGTGACTTGTTTGCAGAGTCTGGGATATAGAATGGCACCAAACTAATATATCTCCATGAATACTGAAGTTACAGTTTAGTTGTCTTTAGTCATCTCTGTAATCAAAGCCCCATGACTGATCATGGCATGCTAGATATCTATGCATTCTGAAGCTATATATATATATATTTTTTTTTTTTCTTTTTTGGACTACATTCCCTGTGCCACAGTAAGGAAGCTAATAAGCCTGAATATAGTCCAGTACTCTGATAATTTTTATCAGCTCTTTAGCTAATTTAAAGTACTATCTGCCAAATATTTCTGATTAACAGCTGTATTCCATGAGCATTTTCCAATACATGCAACTATTGTCTCTAGAGATTAATTGCCAACCTTTTAAATCCAACTAACACTCGGTTGACATTTAACATCTTGGATTTATAGATTTCCTGGTATGTTTTTGGACTGATTTCTTTGGATAGAGTCCCCGAGCATTTGAAATTGGATTTCTCCAAGGACAGGTCTATATAAGTGAGGAGCTTATCACATCATTTCACCTCAAACTCTTCTCAGAGAACTTGGTTTATTATAGTCTTGAAAACTCCTGGGATGTTTCTCTGAGTGTGAATGTGACTGAAGGTACCAGTCAAATTCATGACTACCATGACCCATACATTCACTCTTATCTTCTCATTCTACATAGATACTTGTATGTTATGCATAACAATATTAGGAGCCCCAACCCCCATTTACAGAGTCAGAGACATCTTAGGAACCTTCCTATTCTTTTACAACCTCATACAGATTACATGTATTATACATAGACATTAAGTATGTATCAAAATAAACTATATATTAAATATATATCGGGGCGCCTGAATGGCGCAGTCGGGTAAGCGTCCGACTTCAGCCAGGTCACGATCTCGCGGTCCGGGAGTTCGAGCCCCGCGTCAGGCTCTGGGCTGATGGCTCGGAGCCTGGAGCCTGTTTCCGATTCTGTGTCTCCCTCTCTCTCTGCCCCTCCCCCGTTCATGCTCTGTCTCTCTCTGTCCCAAAAATAAATAAACGTTGAAAAAAAAATTAAAAAAAAATATATATCAAGTAAAATTTCATAACATGATTCATTGACTTTAAAGAACGCTGTAGTAGTTGTTTATTTAGTATTTCAGTGCACATGTGTACTTCAGGTAAAGTGCTGTACTGGCTCTTGAGAAGATAAGTTTTGTGGCCTAATTATCTGAGTTGTATCCTAGTTGTAATCTTTGCATTTCAAATGATAGAAGCCTTTCACACTCAGTTTAGATGAACATACCTCAATCCCAAAATGTTTCTGCACTACGTAGGTTGCTCACTCTGCCAGGAATCAGGAAATAGTTTTCTTTACCTTGCTTTTTCCTCTGTGTCTGACTACAAACAACCTTTTATTTAACTCTGACCCTAGGCTGTTAAACTCTCAAGCCAGCTGAAATGGTGACATGCTTTTAACAACAGCTTGAATTCTCTTGGAAAGATTTATCTCAGGAACACTGCAGGGGGGAAAGGGTAAATCCTAACTGTTTTGTTTCTAAGTACAGGGAGCCTGAACTGTATTATTATTTAGATACTAGCATTTCTGAACTGACCCCTAGTGAAAGAGTCAACTACATCATTTCTATGGGATTTTATAACACAGTGGCAATTTTTAGAGGTGAAAGTTGGAGGAGATTGTTCTTTTTTTCTATAAGAAGATGGGGAAGAATAGGGTGAGACATTGCTGTATTTGCACAGCAAGATATCTTTAGTGAATCTCTTCTCTATTCCTCAGCTAAAGACATTTTAACTTTTTCTCTACAGCAGAACCATCACAGTTAAGATATCATGCTAAGCCCTCAACCTTTTTCCAACAAATACGGGAGGCAATAAAATAGAGGTCAGATGAACCAGAAATTCCATTTAGGAAACAGTTAGAAAAATCTATCTGTTAATGAGCATGCTGTGTAGTTCACTCTTCCCCCCTCCCCTGTTTTGTCTTCCTCAAAATAGAATCTAAATAATAAAGCCATCATATCTAGTTAATAGTTGTGCCTTTAGGCGAACTACAGCATAAAGTCACTGAGGAGAAAATGTCATATGACAAGGTTCCCTTGGTTTACAAGGACTCGAGGTGAAGTAGTTTCTTCTTCCATTATGGTTTTAAAATATTTACTTCAGAAGTTGTCAAATCCGCCTGGCATGGTCGTTGTTACAAGTAAGTAGATTCCTTCTTTCAAGGCACTAGCAATCAGCTTTCTCAGGGAAGAGGTGCTGATATCCCAAGGCCTGCCTTTTCCCAATTGAATTTATCTATTTGTGTATCTGTACACTTAGGCAGACAATGTAATACATCTGTTTATCGTCACCACCAGTGTATCCGTCTGAAGCTATATCCAAAGGCATGTGTTCTCATAAAGTGAGAGAGGCACATTAGTCTGGTTTGATGCAGCAGTCACAGGCTTTATCTTGCGAGTTATCTGAAGATAAGGGCTTGATTGTTGTCAGACACCACAGAGTCATTACTGTGTGACTGCCAGGGGAATGACAACTCACCTGGGTAGAACTCCCAGCAGGCAACAAAGTGACAGAAGGAGGGGCCTTGATTCTCTCTTCTTAATTGTAAAGTATAGTGTTTTCCATCAGACCAGGAGTTCTGTGTGGTCCGTAGTTGGGAATTTATCATTACATTCCCGATTTAAAAAAAAAAAAAAAACAGAACATAGTATGTGATAAATGTTTATGAGCAAATAGATGCACGCATGGACGGGTCGATGGGCAGATGCATGCAGCGATGTATGCACAAATAGACAAACACATGCATGGATGCATGAATGGGTGCATGGGTGGATGGATGGGCTGATGCATGCAGCAACACACGGACAAATATATAAATACATGCATGGATGTATGCATGGATGGATGGATAGGCAAATGCATGCAGCAATGCGTGGACGAATAGGTAAATACATGCACAGATGCATGAATGGATGCATGGGTGGATGAGCTGCACGAATTCCTTCCAGAGCTTTCTGTAACATGTAGTGTGCTAGGTTTTTACAAATGCAAGACTTTTCAGTAAACTCTGATCTGATCCCAGCCTGTCTCTCTGACTTCTTGTGACCCCCTCTCTCCTTACCCACCAAGTTCTAGTTACACTGGGCTTCTTTCTGTGGGACCACTTCACAAGCTGTCCCCCTGGCCTGACAGGCTTTTCTTCGTAATCTTTACACCTCTGCTTGTTTCTGAATACTCACATGTATCTTACATGTTATATCATTAGAAATGCTTCTTCTAACCTCTCAGTCTGAAACAGCAACCTGATTGTTCTCCAGCACAGCTCCATTTCATTTGTCTCCTTAGCATTTGTTATTCTTTTATGTGTCTATTTGATGGTTTTATTGTGTGTAGGTCTACACCTTTATTTACCTTTCTCCTCCCACTGAAATCTGTTTCATGAGCATTTCCTAGCTTATTGAGGACTATCTTGTCTGCGTAAGTTTCCAATTATCTTTTGAGTGACTTACTGAGTGACGGACTGGGAATAAAATCAAATGATTTCCTATAATTTTAATTACTAGAACTTCTGTGTGTAATACACACTGTAGTACATTTAGAATAATGTTAATTATACAATTTAGACATACGCAGCCTTTAAAGGGGTTAAATTTCCTATTTAAAAAAAATCTTTAAACTTTTAAAAAATGTGTATGTATTCATTTTGAGAGAGAGAGAGCATGAGCAGGGTGGGGGGGGCAGGTGGAGGGAGAAGAAGGGAGGGAGAAAGAGAATCCCAAGCAGACTCCATGCTCAGTGTTCAGAGCAGAGCCCATTGCACAGCTCGATCCCACGTCTGTGAGATCATGACATGAGCTGAAATCAAGAGTTGGACACTTAAGTGACTGAGCCACCAAGGTGCCCTAAATTTCATGTTTTTTTAAAAAAAGTGGTTATGTCAACCTTTTTATCTACAAGTCTTGGAAATATATCAAAAGATTAAAGAAGCAGTGTTACTTCCTCAAATGCTTTTAGAGTGAGGTGAGGTACACACACACACACACACACACACACACCCTTGTATTTCAGGGATTTCTTAGTTCAGACTAGTGAAAGACATACATTGTTGCACACAGACCATTTTTGTACATATTCTTTACAATGCTTTAGAATTGTGGAATTTTTCCAACCAAAAAAAGGATGGATATCTTCTTTGCAGTGCTTCTTATTGGGACAGTATGGTGTTCTAGGCAGTATTTCAGAATTTGGTGGGATGAGTTGGTTATCACAATGACTGGGAATACTAATGGCATTTGGTAGCCAGCAGGCTACGAATCACAATACATGGGAAAATCTTACACAATGAAAAGAGCTTTTCATATGTCACTTAACTTTCAAAAATCTGTTCATAATCACTTGAGCCTTTTATATAATTCTGCTTTACTTTTAAACACAAAATATTTTGGATTCAACCCTGCCAGTTAGGCTCTAGTGCCAAGTGGTAAGCTCTGGGATTGGGACTGCGTAGCCTACTATATTTTACTCCTCTTCTTCCGGAAATTTGTTAACATTCAGTTATGATGGCTGCCTTTGACAATTTCAGAAGAGGTGGATGAAAAATGACCACAATGTGAGGTCCTTTCAAAGACGGTTATCTTTCCTAATCACATACCTTTCTGAATTTCTAGAACTGTGTCAAAAAAAATTCAGACTTAGGTAAAGAGAGATTTTATTCAAAAAGACTATTGCAATAGGAGGAGGAAGATTATTGCATTAGAGAGAATGCTTTGATCGTAAGATCTGCAAGTCTCAGAGATCAGGCAGAATGGCTCTTCTTTCATAAGAAGTAAATGAAGTTGGAAGAAACTAGAAGATGGGGAGTGGGATGAGCAGGTGGTGTGATAGAGCCGTTAATCGGGGAGCATTTCCCTGGAGGGCTGTGGATTTGGGGGAGGCACCGTCAAGGAGGATTTGTTCCCTGTTCCCATGCTTACTTAAATGCAAGAGTGAGTCAAAGTCCAGTCAAAGGCTTGTGGGTGGCAGAGAGAAGTATGGCTAATATTTGGTCCAGTCATTTTCACAATTTTTTTTTCCTCCAGATTGGCCAAATTATATCATCTCAAGAGATCAAAACAATTTTCTTTCCTCATAATTTCACTGAGGGTTGTTTGCCATTTGGGTTTGAAATCACATCACTAATATGTAAACAGCCATTGCAACTGTTTGTCTGCATTTCTGGCTACAAAATTCATGGTAATTCTGGGGGATTAATTGCAAACAGGTGACTGTTGTATTTTATCATCTAATGTAGTCATACTAATACAGTTACACAGTGAAAAATACATTATTTCATCAATTGATTTCCTTTTGTTTCTCCAGCATATCAACATACAGCATTATATAACTTTTCCATTTTCCTAGATCATGTGTAGAGATAGATAATACTGTTTCTGAATTTAATTTTAGGATAATAAAGGAGGCATTATGATTTTTTTTTCTCTAAAAGGGCTGAAGGTCCTAGAATTGAAAGCCACTATTCTACCAGATTATTATTTATGGATAATGACTCTGAAACTAATAGAAGTTGAGAAATTTGCCCTAAGCTATGAAGAATATTGATACAATTACACACATACATACTCTCAACTTGTTAAACATTTTTAGCATGACAAATGTGGGACTAGGAATATAGATGCATGAAACAGCCTCTATTCTGTAAAATGTTCATAAATGGTAGAGATGAGGGGCGCCTGGGTGGCGCAGTTGGTTGAGCGTCCGACTTCAGCCAGGTCACGATCTCGCGGTCCGTGGGTTGGAGCCCCGCGTCGGGCTCTGGGCTGATGGCTCGGAGCCTGGAGCCTGTTTCCAATTCTGTGTCTCCCTCTCTCTCTCTGCCCCTCCCCTGTTCACGCTCTGTCTCTCTCTGTCCCAAAAATAAATAAACGTTGAAAAAAAAAATTTAAAAAAAATAAAAAAATAAATGGTAGAGATGAAATAACATGTGATTAAATTAGCAAATGAAAATTTCTGGAAAATGTCATTTTGATAAGTTCACTAATAAAGTCTCCCTACTTTCCTGGAGACTGGCTATATTTGGGACACATGGGTAAGTAGAAGGAAATTCTCTGAAATTCTATTTCTTGATCAGTAAAATGAGGGTACAAGTATGTGCCTAATGGCCTGGTGGGTCCTCAACAGGGTAAGTGATGTGATCCAAGGTTAACATTCTTATTACCTGAGGATCTTATTTAAATGTTGATTTTTTTAGTCAACAGAAGATCTCAGTGGGGCTTGAGATTGTGTATTTTTAGCAACACTCTAGAAATTGTCAGGGATACTGTTTGGAGACCACTTTAAGTGGCAAGGATGAAGTCCCCTGGTAAAACAGAAGGGGATCAGTTCTGGTTGTGTCTCTCTCTTTCCTCTCCTCACCACGGGCCGCCCCCCCCCCACGCTATAGCTCTTTTCAAAGCCTGTAATAGGAAGCACTGGTTTTGTTTTATGGGGACTCACTTGCTTTTTGTATTTTTAAATCACTGCTGTTTCACTCAGGTAGGAGTTTTTGAAAGAAGAAAAGTGATAATATGTAGATTGTTTGGGGTAATAGGAATTAATAGTCAATTGAAAGAAAATTTTGAATATGCTTCTTTCTTCCTCCCACAACCCAAACTTAATGTACTTCGTGTTATTTCCCTCAGATTCAGAGCAGCCCCACTGTTTTAATAGAGCTAGTAGTAGAAAGGGTAGGGAGGTATTGTTATTATGTTATCCTGCAATAGCGTCCCTATTTACTATAAAAATATATATCCATTTATGTAAGACAGCCTCACATTTCTAACTCATTTTGCAAAACAGTTTTGCCGTTCCTCAACCATGAGCTAAAAGAGTACACATTTTTTTTCAATGAGAAGAAATGATAAAATGAAGCACAAAACAATCCTGTTAGCCACATAATCCCACAGATGCCTCTTCAGTGGATCTTATAGGAATGATAAACAGTTTTTTTTTTAAAGAAATCCAATTCTAGAATATCTTGTATTTTTCAGTTTCACCAACAGATGACACTAGTGATTTCTATATCTTTTTTTTGTTGTTTTTTTTTTTTTGTATTTAAATAGTATATCAACAAAATTTTTCAAAGCTGCCATTTGGGGGATAAAACTGAAGCTAACTATTAACTCTGAAGTGATAACATATTAAAATTATTGTTTGATAGAGTTTTTTGGTTGTTATTTTCATACAATTTGCAATAACATAATCAAAGATTTTTCTTGTGGGAAATGGCTAAACATCTCAATTCTTCCCATCAATACACAAATTATGGCAGTGATTCTAAATATCTGAGGTACTTCCATAAAAAAGATATATGATAAATATTTCCTATTGTAAAAATTATATGTCTGTACCTTCATTTATAAAATAAGATAATCTGAATGTATTCTCGCACACTCATGAAAAGCACTGAATACAGGAGCAAGAATACAGCATAGCAAAACAGGATGCTGCCCGAAAGAATAACCCAATCAGATCATCCAACAAAACTAGTTATGCATTCACTGGTGCCAAAATGCCTCAGCGTGATATGTGAGTTTCTAAAGGTTGTCATGCTGTCCAGGTGGGAGGGAATCCAGTTCCTAACCAGTACAACACTGTTAACGTGAATCGTTCTCTTTGGTGCCTCCAAAAGTGGTTCACGCTCTTGATATCATTCTGGAATTCTGATACTTAGCTCCTGTCACTTGATACCTATATAGCACGGTGCTTATTTCATTCCTTCCTCTTTGGTTGTGCACATTGGTTCTTCTTATCATAATTAGAGGTTGAAACTTAATCGTATGCTTTATGGAAGTCCCTCATCCTCCTAGTAACTCCATGTTAGACACACACATTAATCATTTGTGGAGTTAAACTTACAAAAAGAAGATATGAAACAGCAACAATTGTGTGGTATTACTTGCCGTGATGTGCTTTAAAAGAAAGACACCATGGGTCAAAAAAGAGTTGTAAGCACCAGCAGGATATGTTTTTCAAAGGGCACTTTTAGAGGAATACCATATAGGATTGCCTGTCAAAAGAAGACATTCCATTTTAACGGATATTTAAGAATTTTATAAAGACATGGTTTTCCTTTAGAGTCAGCTATAGGTGATATCTTTTATTAATAAAAAATATACTGCATGATTACCGCTACCCAGATATAAAGTATCAAATTTTATAAACTATCATAATTCTTGATGAAACATAGACCAGTGAGTACTGGTAGTCATTATTTCATTCTTTCAAGAATGAGTAAAAATGAGTGACTAATGAGAAGCCTAACCAGTTGCACTGAGCATTCCATTTTTACTGTTTTATTTTTTAATAAAAGTTTTTGTACTTTTATTTTTAATAACAAGTTAAACTCTTTGCTAAACCTTTCATCCGTACAAAATAATAATAATCAAATCTTATAAATACATTGAGTTCCCTCAGTTTCAGTAGACATATGATCTATCTTTAGAGACAGAAAAAAATTGACATCTGAGTTTTAAAATATATATATCTGAGTTTACACACACACACACATGCACACACACACACACATATACACACACACACACTTGAATTAAGCACAATTTGTCTTTAAAATGATTCTATGCTCCTAGGCAGAATTGTCTTCAATAATTAATATTTGTAGATTAACTATAGCATAATACTTTTACACATTTTTAAAACAAAATATTTTTAATGAAATTGTCACAGCAATGTACATGTACAAAATATGGTTATTGGAGGAACAACAGTGCAAGATGCTGAAATATCATTGCTGAAAAAAAATGTGTTAATTGTGTAGAACCTGGTTCTCCTATTTTAAAACTGAATTGATTCATTAAAAATAGTCACTATATGGAAAATAAGATTTATATACATTCATTTATATTCATACATATACATGCATAAAATATATATAAATGCAGTAATAAAATAAGCACCACCACCTTACTTGGAAAAATCTATATATTAAACTCAGATAAAATTAAAAAGATTTCTTAGTGAAGAATCGTTAGTACATCTACTACCTAATTTTCTATGATATTTCTTATTATCAAAAATTATGTTTTTGCTTCTTTTAAGAGATTCTCACCATGTACACACACACATAGGCACACAAGTGATATATGTGACTTTAGATATGATACATAGAGAAAAATTTCTTTGTATTTTTTCAGCAGTCAGCATGCAGGATTGTTTCAAAATCTGAAAATATTCCCTGTATTCAATATCATTTTAAAATTATCTTTCGAGTTCTGGTAACGCTCTTGCTTTTTTATTGTCTTATGTATTTTTTTAATTTTTGTGCCACACATGGTGACTTTTTGAAATTTTCCTAAGAGCGATTTTTGCCTTAAAATTAGCGTCAGTTTGTACATTTTATTCTGGTCTTCATTATAAAAATAATTTGAGGAAATGGGCAACAATAAGAGCATTTTCCTACAAATAATCAGGAAAACAAAATTTCTCACATTTTGGTGAGAAAACTTTCCTCATTACTCCATGTTTAAAAAAATAAAAGAGAGAGAATTGGACAATTGGTTGAATTGCTTGCATTCACTGAATTTCATAGTTTAAAAATGCTATATTTAATTCAACAAAAACTACATATTTTTTAGAAAATGCTTTAGAATTTTAACATATTTTGAAAGAGACTATCCAATAGTTATCTTTTCCATTTTATGAATAATAAAATACATAGAATATCAGTGCAATCCACCCAAATTCATGTAAGAATCAAGTAGTAAAAAAATGACCCATTTGATTGCAAATCTTTGCAACAAATGTAGGTTATGAACATGGGATCTGAATGAAACTGTCACAGTTTGTATGTTGTTATCAACACTTTCCTACCTGTGTATCTTGTGCTGTAACCTTTTCTTTATTGGTAATATAAGAATGATACATATAACTGTTAAATTAGCTTCAAGGTAGAACAGGGTGTTCCAGCAAGTTTTGGAGAGGGGTCGTCTGGGGTGCCTCTGTCAGTGGAGTGCCAACTCTTGATTTTGGCTCAGGTCATGATCTCACGGGTTTGTGGGTTCAATCTCTGTGTTGACCTCTGTGCTGACAATGTGGAGCCTGGACCATGCTTCAGATTTTGCGTCTCCCTCACTCTCTGCCCTTCCCCCACTCACACTCTGGCTCTCTCTCCTTCAAAAATAAATAAACATTAAAAAAATTAAAAATTAAAATTAAAAAAGTAAGTTGTGGAGAATACTGTTATCCCCAGACATCAACACAGTGCTAACTGTTTACTGAACTAAAATCTGCATATCTTTTCTTGGGGTCAAATATGCTAAGGTGTAATTAGACAGATACGTATACCTGTTTAACCAACAATAAGATATGGAGCATGTAAATCTTCCCTTGGCTTCTGTTGAAGTCAATACACACCACCACCATCATCACATACCTCAAGCAATACTGAGGCAATTTCCATCACGAATTATGTAGTGCTTAGGCCTACTCAAAATTTCGTATAAATGAATTCCTGCAAACTAGGTAGACTTTTCTGTGCCAATTTCATTGATTTCACATGAAGTCATTGTTACGGATTGAATGGTGCCCTCACCCCAAATTCCTATGTTGAAGTCCTAATTCCCAGGGCCTCATATGTGACTGTATTTGGAGGTAGGACCTTTAAAGAGATAAGTAAGGTAAAATGAGGTCATATGGGTGGGCCTCAATCCAAAATGGCTGGAGTCCTCATAGGAAAAGGTGAGAACACACCACAGACCAAGGGGTGAAAGTATGAGGACACAGAAGACGGCCAACTGCAAGCCCAGGAAAGAGACCTCAGAACACCTTAACTCTGCAGACATCTTGATCTTGGACTTCAGCATTTGTGCATAAGTCTTTATAGGTTTCCCTCATTGTTGGAAAGTACGTAGAGTGTTGCTTTGAAAACTTTCATCAGTGAAACTGGTATCAAGAAGTGAAGCAATTACCATTAATTTATATGGAGTTTTTTTTTTTTTTTTTAGTATTCCCAGACCCCCAAAATAACCTCTCTTAGGCTTTTCAGATACCTGAGGGCACATCTTGCTAATGAATGCACAAAATAAATCCAGAAAAAGAACAGATGCTCACAGATACAGTTCAAAGCTATGCCAGCTTGTTGCTGAGATGCTAAGTTTAGTTCCTGAGGAAGGAGCTTGGTGGGGCCACTCTTGCTGCTGAGGATACGCACTGCCTCTAAACAGCAAAATAAACACTAAACGTTTGTTCAGCTATTTCCCTTTTTTCATAAAAGCTAAAATCCTCTTGGGATTTCTTTTAGTTAGCAAAAGCAGGTGCTAAGGTAGATCTTCCATCAATGTGGGTGGTATAACGTGAACTTTTGAAAAGTGGAGGTCACCCGTATGTGGACATGCATTTTCAAAATGGGGGGGGGGGAGTTGGTGATGATACAGGCAGTGAGTATCTAAGAGACAACCAAACCTGCTCTCTGAGGTTGTCGCACCACATAGCAATTTCAGTGGCCGTAGATGAGAATTACACTCGTTCTGCTCCACATTGTCACCAACAATTGCCCATTGAGCCCCCTGTACAGCCCCATTTCTACAGATGGGAAGTGATATGCCATTGTTGTTTTAATTTGAATTTCCTTGACAACCACTGACATTGATCCTTTTTCTATGTGCTTGTTTTCATGTGCTTGTGAGTTATCAGAAATTATTGAATATTTTATATACATTTCCTTTGTAAGACATAGATTATGATTTTTTTTCCTAGTATGTGTTTTGACTTTAAAATTTCTAGTTGGCATCCTTTGAGATCAGAAGATTTTTATTCTCTTGAAGGCCAATTTATCACTTTTTTCTTTTATGTTTTCAAGCTTTTTTGTGTGTACTATCTATGAAAACTTTGCTTATCCAGATCATAACAATGTTCTCTTATGTTTTATCCTCCCTGGATTTTTAATAATTTTGGCTTTTATTTTTAGAGCTATAATTCATTTCCAAGTAGCTTGGGTGCATGGTATAAGATAGGAGTTATAGTAGGTTTAATGGTGGCCCCCAAAAGATATGTCCTAGTGCTAACCTTCTGTACCTGTAGATGTGACTTTCGCAGATAATTAAGTATCTTGAAATGATATCATCCTGGAATTAGGGTGGGACACAGATCCAGTGAGTCAGGGCCTTGTAAGAGAAAGGAGAAAGGGCTTTAAGGCAGGGATGTACACAGGAGGACATGTGAAAGCACACACAGAGATTGGAGTTATGTTGTCAATAAGCCACAAGGGTTGTCTGCAGATGTTGCTATGAGAGGCATGGAATGGATTCTCTCTCACAGTTTCTGGAAAGAACTAACCCTGCTGACACCTGGATTTCAGACTTCAGGCCTCCAGAATTATGACAGAATAAATTTCTGCCATTTTAAGTTGCTACTTGATGGTAAAGTTTTGCATGAGCCCTAGGAAACTGATAGAGGCCAAGGTTTATCTATTTTCCCATAGGGATGTCTACTTGTTCCAGGACATGTGCTGCATAGATTATGATGCCATTGTTAATTTATCTTGGTCTCTTTGTCAAAAATGACCTACATGCAGGCCATTTCTGGATTCTTTCACTTTGTTGCATGGATCCTTGTGCGAGTACTACACTGTGCTTATGTTTTCCTTTATCTTATACTCTCTTTCTTGAAGAATAGCTTTACAGTGTCTCTTGAAATCAGGTAAATAGATCCTTCAATTTGATTCTTCCTTTTTAAATAAGTTTTTACTATTCTAGGTGGTTTGCATTTCTATATAAACTTGATCATCAACTTGTCAGTTAAAAAAAAAAAGCCTAGAATTTTATTTGGGACGGGTTTACGTTTATAGATCAATTTGTAGACAATGAAAATTTTCTTCATATTAAATTTTTAATACTTTATTTTTTATTTAATTTTTTTTTTCTGTTTACTTACTTTTGAGAGAGGGTGAGCAGGCGTGGGGCAGAGAGAGGGAGACACCAAATGGGAAGTAGGCTGTAGCCTCTGAGCTGTTAGCACTGAGCTCCAACCAACATGGAGCTCAAACTCATGACCTGAGACAAACACTTAACAAACTGTGCCACCCAGGCATCCCTATTACTATTTTTTTTTTAATTTAAATCCAAGTTAGTAGACATATCATGTAATAATGATTTCAGGAATACAATTTAGTGATTTGTCACTTACGTATATATAACACCCAGTGATCATCCCAAAAAGTGCCCTCCTTAATGTCCCTCACTCCTTTAGCCCTTCCCCCCCACCCACCTCCCCTCCAGCAACCCTCAGTTTGTTCTCTGTATTCAAGACTCTCTTAGGGTTTGTGTCCCTCTCTGTTTTTGTTATTTTTGCTTCCCTTTACTTATGTTTACTGTTTTGTGTTTCAATTCCACATATGAGTGAAATCATATGATACTTGTCTTTCTCTGATGTATTTCACTTAGCATAATACACTCTAGTTCCATCCTTAAAAGTATTTTTTAAAGAGAATGATAATTTTAAAAATAGGAGATCTTTTGCACCATGAAAATGACATAATTGCCTATTTATTATTAGGATTTTTTAAAGAATTTCTCAACTATATTTTCTAGTTTATAATGAAAAGTTATTCATATATTTTATTAAATTGATTTCTAATTATTTTAATTTTTATGCTGTGATAAATAATATTTTAAAATTCAATTTCCCGTTAAGTTTTTGATGGTAGTATATAGAAATTAGTTGATATTTACATATTAACCTTGTACTCTGTGACTCGAAGATTTACTTCTTAGTTCCTACAACAAATTTTGTGTACAAATCTGCAATGTGGACTATGATGTAATCTCTGAATAAGGACATTTTATCACCTCTTTTTCTCTCTTTATTATTTATTATTATTATTATTATTATTATTATTATTATTATTATTGCCTTGTTGCACTAAAGTAGAACCTGCTTGGGATTCTTTGCCTCTCTCATGCCCATGCTCTCTCTCTAAACAAAGAAACAAACAAACAAATAAACAAACTAAAAAAAATGTTGAATTTACTGTTATTCATAGTTTGCTGCTGTGTTTTCATCATATATAGGTGTTGAATTTTTAAATACTTCTTCTGCATCTACTAAATATCATAAAATTTTTATCTTTAAAACACGTTTATCCTTTATATTTAAACTTTGGTGAATCTTACTGATTTTTGAATATGGAACCAATCTTGTATTCCTGAAATTAAAAAAAAAAAGACCTTGGTTAAGATATAGTTTCCATTTTTTCTTTTGATGGATTTGATTTCTTAATATTCTATTGAGAATTCTTGTGTCGATGGGATCATGTGACATACTGCACAGCAAACTTTTTTTTTCAAATGGCTTCATCAGCTTTTGATATCAGAGATCAGCTGTCCTTACAACATTGGATGGGAAGTGTTCTCTTTTATTTTCTAAAAGAGTTTATGTAACATTGGCACAAATTCTTCATTTAATATTTACATAATTTGTCAATGATAGTGCCTAGGTATGGTATTTTTCTCATAAGAAGCTTTAATTTTTTTTCTTTTTTAAAAATGTGATTTGAATTTTTTAAACAAATATGTGCTGTTCAGGTTGTCAGTCAAGTTTGATATACTGTGTTTTTATCAAATTTCCCATTTCATCTAACTTTTCAGTTTCTTGGCATAAATTTTTTTTCACAAGTTTCCCTCCATTCATATCAATATTTGTAGGTTTTGTAGAATTATACGTGTTTTCATTTCTGATGTTGGCAGTTTATATTTCCTGTATTTTGTTTTATTACTCCTGATGGGGTTTTATCAATGATACTCATCTTTGCAAAGAAACAACTTTTGGCTTCTTAATTTCCCTTCCTCCTTCCCTCCCTCTCTTTCTTCCTTCCTTCCTTCCTTCCTTCCTTCCTTCCTTCCTTCCTTCCTTGCTTTTATTTCTCCTATATACTTCGGATAATTTGCCCAACTTTTCTAGCTTTTACTGGTAAAAATTTAGATCATTAATTTTAGGTCTCACCCCCCACTCTTTTCTAATCCTAGCATTTAAAGCTCTAATTTTCTCTCTAAGCATTTTTACTTGTAACATTTTATTCTAAGCTTCATTAGTGATATTTTTGATATTTTGGTATTTATGTGTTTTATACATAGTTTTCATTTTCATTACTCAAAGTATTTTCTTATTTCCCTTGTAATCTCTTCATTTGTCTATGGATTATTGAAAAATGTGCAATTTAATTTTCAAATATGTAGGAGGTTTTCTCATTTTATTGTTAATTTGTTAATTCTGTTGTGTTTACATAATGTACTCTGCAATATTTCAGCTTTTAACATCTATTGAGACATTTTATAGCCTAGTGCATTTCCTTGTCCAATTACTAAAAGAAGGATGTTAGCAATCTTTAACTATAATTGTGTATTTATTTTTTTCCCGTTTTGATAGTTTTTGAATCATTCATTTTATTTTGTTTTTTTAATGTTTATTTATTTTTGAGAGAGACAGAGACAGAGCATGAGCAGCAATGAAACAGAGAGAGGGAGACACAGAATCGGAAGCAGGCTTCAGGCTCTGAGCTGTCAGCACAGAGTCTGACGCGGGGCTTGAACTTATGAACTGTGAGATCATGACCAAACGCTTAACCGACTGGGCGACCCAGGCACCCTTAAATCATTCATTTTAATGCCTATTATTAGGTATATGCATTTTTGTTATTTCTATGTGTCCTAGTAAATTGCTTCTCTTACAACGTATTGTCCTTTATTTTCTCTTGTAATACTTTTGGCCATGAGATACATGTTGTCTGATGTTAATATAGGAAAGTCACCTTGTTTAAAAAAAAATGTTTATCCATTTTGAGAGAGAGGGAGGAGCAGAGAGAGAGGGAGAGAGAATCCCAAGCAGGCTCTGCACCATCAGCACAGAGCCTGACATGGGGCTTGAAGTCACAAAGTGCAAGATCATGACCTGAGCCAAAATCAAGAGCCAAATGCTTAACTGGCACCCTGGAATGTCATCATTTTTATGCTTATTATTTGCATGCTATATCTTTGCTTATTTTTTTTAATGTTTATTTATTAATTTATTTTTGAGAAAGAGAGAATGCAAGCAGGGGAGGGGCAGAGAGAGAGGGAGGCAGAATTCGAAGCAGGCTCCAGACTTCAAGCTGTCAGGGCAAAACTGGATGCAGGGCTGCAACTCACAAACCTCGAGATCATGACCCAAACCAAAACCAGATGCTTCACTTACTGTGCCACCTAGGTGCCCCACTTCACTTCATTTTTATCCAGTCTACCAAATTTCTGCCTATTAATTGGGATTTTTAGTACATTTAAACTTAATAAAACTATCGTTCCCTTTGGTTTAACTGTATTATTTTACTATTTGTTTGCCATTTGCCACTTTAATTTTTTTCTTTTTCTTTTTTTCTTTTTAAGAGAGAGTGTGAAAGCAGAGGAGAGGGGCAAAGGGAGAGAAAGAGAATCTTAAGCAGACTCCACACTCAGCATAGAGTTTGATACGGGGCTCAATCTCACAACCCTGGGATTGTGACCTGATGGAAATCAAGAGTCAGACCCTCAACCACCTGAGTCAACAAAGCACCCCTGCCATTTGCCCTTTTAGTGTTTTGTTTCCCTTTTCACTTTTCTTTCTTTAAGTTATTATCTATTTCTGCATTCCATTTATTTTCTTTATTGACTTTATAGCTAGTTCTCATTTTATATTTTACTTGGTTCTTTATAGAGAACCATATACATCCTTAACTTGTCAAAGTCTATGTAGAGTACTTTTTTTACATTTTCTGATAAACTTTGGAAAGCCTTACCCTCCATTTGTATAGCCCTATCCTAAGCCAAAAACTCTCCATGTGAATGTAGGAAGCCCCTGTTCATCACTCTGTTGTTCTGTCCTATAGGTTCTAACCCTGTTAGTTGCCTACACTTCCTTGTCTGCCTTTTCAGCTCATTTGGACACCCAAGCTATGCTTGAGTTACAGATCTCTGAAATGTGGTTATGAAATTATACTCAGACAGAGAATGGGTTATTATAATGCTAATCACATGAGTTTCCCCTCTCTCAGTCATTACCATCTTGTGCTACCTGTTGCCCACTGCCTAAAAGCATTTACTTCAAATACTTTGTCAAATTGTAAAGTTTTATATAGTGGAAGGGCTAGTTTAGTACAAGTTATTAAATTATAACCAGAAGTGGAATTCTAAACTGAATGCACTTTTTTGAGAAGAGAAAAGAAAACTTACAAATACAGCAAGAACAAACTTGGGGGATAGAGAGAAACCACCACGCATTTATAAAGGCAAGCACTTGTAAGGGTTTTGTTTTTGTTTTGTTTTGTTTTGTTTTGCATATGAGGAGCTACCACAAAAATTAATATGTCTTGTGAGCAGGCATGTCCTTGTGTCTCATTTTTAGAAGATACCTGTAATTTAAGATGCAGTTAAAAATCATTGTCTCTTGAATTAAGCAGGGTGGATTTGAATCACACCTGAGTCATGTGAGGTACATGAAAATTTATGTCTTTAAATACTGTAAGGAAATACTCAATTGGAAGACAGAATATAGTAAGAACTCAATAAATGTAAGTTATCAGCAGGAGCACCATTAATATATTATCTGTGCTTTATTACAATTATATAGTCATCTATAAATATATTTTGTGTAAGCCTTGAAGTAAAACCATGTAGAAGAACTAGGCTGTATATAGCCCACTGAGTCAATACATATGTTTAGATATGCCATGAATCAGTCCATTTGCCCTGAAATCCAACTGTGTATTTCCTTTTGTGGGCATTTATATTCTGGCAATATCCATGCACCAACATTATCCAGATGTTTTATAAGACAACGATGTAAACGTGAATCATCATTTAGTTATGAATTTCTTTTTTTTTTTTTTAGCTAAGTCTTAAGATCTCTTTCAGAAACACATTGAAGTGTGACTTTGACCTACATATCAGTTCCATGAAGACTGGGTTGTTGAAGAAGTTTAATATTTTTTTTCCCTTTCTTACCTGAACTGTCTTTGAAATAGTTCTCTCTGACGTGTAAGAAAAATTTTAGGTGGACTTGCCCATTTAAAAAAGATCATACATTATCAGCATATAATGAAATTCTATTTTCAGATTTCTAGGTGAATAATTCATTGTTATACTCAGCATCCCAAATTGTGACAAGTTAAAACTTTACTGAAAAAGGACAACAGAGGAGACAGTACACATTCTTATCTATCACATTGGTCTAGTGGGAAATGGAAAGAGCTGACATCAGAGGCCTTTGTGGCCCCAGATAGGTATTATACAGAGTTCTGATTGCTTATATATAAGATTGAAATGGAAATAGTTGGAAAACAGCCATTTTATCTTGTCAGATCCTTTCAGAGGACTTAGAGTTCACACTAGCATAACCTGAGCAATATTTGCAAGGAATTGCTAAGTAATGAAAATGTACCCTACAGTGCCAACCAGAGATGAAAGTATCATGTCAGCACAACACCCGTCAGATGGTCTTTAGATAAAAATTCTGGGCTTTTAACTTCATTTAATGAAAAAACCTGGGTAATCAGTCTTGTAGTGTAATGGAACTTTTATCTCACTGTGTAAGTAAATTATGGATAGAGTTATACACTTAGGAGGTGACCTACATAGTATATTCAAAAGACGAAATTAAGAATGGTATTCAACCTTGAGCCAAATTTTGCACCTCTTCTGAAGAATTGGGGGTTTAGGCCTGATAAAGTGCTGAACCAAACATATCAATAGTCATTGTATTTTATTCCCAGGACACTTCCTAAGTGTTCTTACCTTCTTTAGAGAGTAAATCTGAAACTGCTTGAAATATCTTAATCTATACCACTGGTGTAGCTCATGACTTCTGGAGTCAGCAAGATAATGGTTCAAATATCAGCTTAAACATTTCCTTTTTTGTAATTTTGGGTGACTTACCTAACATTTTTGAGCCTCATTTATCTTGTATGTAAAATATTCTTAGTGCTGGGATGCCTGGGTGGCTCACTTGGTTAATCGTCTGACTCTTGGTTTCAGCTCATGTCATGATCTCATGGTTCATGAGTTTGAGCTCCTCATTGGGCTCTGTACAGGCAGTGCAGAGCCTGCTTGGTATTCTCTCTCTCTCTACCCCTCTCCCTCCTCCTCTCTCTGTCTTCCTCTCTCCCAAAATAAATAATAATAAAAGAACTTAAAAAATATTATTAGTACTTGCCTGTTAATTTCATGAACTAGTAAAATAATTACAAATGAATGATGTCCCCAAGATTTCATTCTTTTTAATGGCTGAGTAATATTTTGTATTATATACCACATCTTCTTTATCCTTTTATTAGTCAATGGACATTTGGGCTCTTTTCTGTAATTTGGCTATTGTTGATAGTGCTGTTATAAATACTGGGGTGCTTGTGCCCCTTTGAATCAGTATTATTGTTTCCTTTGGGTACTTAGTAGTGCAATTGCTGGGTCATAGTATGGTTCTATTTTGAACTTTTTGAGGAACCTCCATACTGTTTTCCAAAGTGGCTGCACCAATTTGCAATTCCATGAACAGTGTAAGAGGGTTCCCTTTTCTCCACATCTTTGCCAACATCTCTTGTTACCTGAGTTGTTAATTTTCAACATTCTGTCAGGTGTGATGTTGTATCTCATTTTGCTTTTGATTTGATGCTAGATAGTATTAAAGAACATGTGTCCTCAGGATCAGATTTCCTGTTTTCTAGTTCTGCGGGCATTGCTTGATCTGGGTTAAATTTCTTAGCCTTGCCGTGGCACAATTTTGCCCTGGTCAAAAGCTGATAATATATTCCACTTACAGGTCTGTCACAAAGGAAAAAGAAATGGAGAAAAAGTGCTGAGCACAGAGCCTGCCATATAGCAAATGCTCATTTTAATGACAATTTCTTAAAATAATTTCTTAACATCTTGGGCCAGGATGTGATTTGAAAAGTCAGTTATTCTACTTCCCTTCCTATACAATTCCAGTATCTTGAATTTAGGTTCTAGCAGGGCAAGATATTTATCCATTTGATAATTTTGTTTGTATTTGTATATCTCCAATGCCACATAATGAGGACTCAGTAAATATTTATTGGGTGTTAAATGAGTAGAAAAATGATTGCACCAGACAAATGGTTATTTTTAAGATAAATTTTAGTTATTTCTTTGACTGACTTTTCCTTCTGAGCTCAAACCTACCCATACTGATTTATGTGTGTACATTAGAATTACTAACATTTATTTTGCTTTTAGTGTGTGTTAATTACTATTCCAACCACTTTGCCTACATTAGCTCATTTATTCCTCATCCCATTTCTATGAGAAGGTTGTTTTCAGCCCATTTTAAAGACGGAAGCTGAGGCACAAAGAACCAAGTCATTCTCCCAGGATCATAGAGTCAATAGATATCAAAGTCAATACCTATATTTATTTTTTAAGTTTATTTATTTATTTTTGAGAGAGAGAAAGAAAGAGTGAACAAGGGAGAGGCAGAGAGGGAAAGAGAGAGAATCCCCAGCAGGCTCCACACTTTCAGTGCAGAGCCTGATGCGGGGCTCAAACTCATGAACCATGAGCTCATGACCTGAGCCAAAGTCAAGAGTTCAACACTCAACCCACTGAGCCACCCAGTGCCCCTAAATACCCATATTTAAACACAACCCTGGCTCTAAAACTCTTGCTCCTGACTAGAGTCTATGTCAGCCTCTGTTTTTATTTTAAAGATGAAAAGAAAGTACTATACTTTGAAAACTGGTCATCTTTCTGAGAGAAAAAAGAAAATGGTGGCAGATTCATTTCTCCTAAATTCTGGACTGTTGACATATCTTTTCCCTCCTTGAATCTTGTACTTCTGAAAGGAGAAAAAAGGTATATACTCTTCCCTCATTCAGTGCAAAAGAATGGGAATATCACTAGAAGACAGTCTTTATTTATTTGGAACCCAATTAAAAAAAAAAAAAAAACGGGGCGCCTGGGTGGCGCAGTCGGTTAAGCGTCCGACTTCAGCCAGGTCACGATCTCGCGGTCCGTGAGTTCGAGCCCCGCGTCAGGCTCTGGGCGGATGGCTCAGAGCCTGGAGCCTGTTTCCGATTCTGTGTCTCCTTCTCTCTCTGCCCCTCCCCCGTTCATGCTCTGTCTCTCTCTGTCCCAAAAATAAATAAAAACGTTGAAAAAAAAAAAATTAAAAAAAAAAAAAAAAAAAAAACATTATAATTGAGGTAGTGTGTTGGCGACCAGTGCCAGAAGTAGAGAGAACAGCCAGAATTAGATAGAACAGGCCAACTAGGGCCTGACTGGTTTTCCCTGAAAGTCTTTCCTTAAGTATAAAACTGTCCCTGGACCTGCCACCGTCTTAGCAGCCTAAGCATGTTACCTAACCTGGGGTGAGGATCTATCTATATATACATATTCATTAATGAGCTTGGTGTTATATAGATACCTCTCTCTTCCACTGTTTCAAGAAATTTGCAAGAGTTGGTTCTTTTCTCAATCTCTTTTATATCCTTGCACTCAGCATAATCCAGCCCTTCATAGACATTCAGTACATATTTGTTTAACCACTGAATGAAGGAGGAGAATGATTTTAAGAAGCAGAAACTTTCTATAGTCTCACCAGGCATTTTACTCTTCTACACCTGCTGAAGTGGACTGACATTCAGAGGAAAGTGTGTTCATCTTAAACCTGAGATTTAAGCTCTTAAATGAATAACAAGTGAAGACCTTTACTCGTATTAAAGGAGGCTATTTCATTATTATTATTAAGATGCATTAAGACACTGTAGCATTTGATTGAGGTATTCTTTGCTGAGATGGCCACTGAAGCCTTTAAGCTTGGAACTGCTAAATTGTGAAAGGAAACACAAAAGATAAAGGTTTGTATTTTCTTTGATCTACTCAGGGTGTCTGATTGAGTTTTCACTTTCTTTCAAAATTGTATCAGATTGAACCTTAGAAAAGAGCAGTAAGAGACACTAGTGTTTTAGAGGTTTTCATGTTACTTTACAGAAGTAAGGTGATGATAGGTCCATGCGTACTAAACTAAAATGTGTTTACATTTGATTTTGAATTTACCACACACACACACACACACACACACACACACACACACACACACACACAAACATACATTCTCTTTCTCCCACTTCTTGATTTTGTGTTCCTTTTAAAATGCTGTACTTACATTTATATTAACATGTTGTGGTTCCTTTACTGTATAACCGTGTCATGATCAAGCAGTGAAGTCTCCCAAGGGCAAGAAATGTTTCCTTTATATATTTGCCTTGCCTGTCCCCAGAGCTTTCTCTTACTTGAGTTTTCTAACATAAGCCTTTCTGTAGATTAAGCAACTGAAGCTCAGACAAATTAAGTGAATTGCTTCAAAGAAGCACAGACCGTAAGTTTCATTGCTGGAACCATAAAATGAACTGCTGTATAGTTTGCTGTCTGTGTAAAATGGGGATGGTCCACTTCAAACCTGGTGACTGTGTTTACCTGTATACCCATCAAGCCCATTTCGGTGTTTGGTTCAGTGTTGGTTGGAATTGACTGTTGATAAATCCATATAGTTACGAAATCAGAAGGAAAAGATACATGAGCTGTCTTGTGGTGGAATAATTTTACTTTTTTAAAGTTTTCCCATATATATTGACTAAAGACAATTTGTTATTAGAACAGCATAAAATTAATTTTGGGGAAACCTAACTAAAAGTTACTGTCATTATTATTATTATTTTTGCTATATATATGTAGACTAAATAACTTATTTGTGGTACTTTAGGGACTCAACAATTTGTTCTTAACAAAGGGATTCTTAAGCAGTTAGTTTGTATATTTGTATCCACCATCACTTTCCTGAAAGAAAGTTCATCCTAAACACTTTGGAGATGGGAATGAAACATCCTTAATATTCAAGTCACTCTAGAGGTAGGGGATAAATTGTTTAATTTTTGTAGGTATGTTCAGGAAATAATTAGAGAACAATTATGTGGTAGAAGCCCATTAATATATCTCCAAAAGGCAATCTACTTCTACTTAGCTTTATTGACTTGCCTGCTAAATTCCACAGAAAGTGATGGTGGAGTCTGGATTATTGCAGGAAACAAAATTTAGGTATAATTTTAGTCAGAGTCGTTGTTGACATAGAAAAGAATGAACATATTTTGTTTCATCTTAAAATGTCCTCTTTTGGAAAATCTACGTCACCCCAAGAGAAGGACAATTGAGTATCTAAATAACCTTTGAAATATGAAACCTTCCTCAGATCTTGACTCTTCTTCCAAAACTCAAATATGTCTTTGTTCTGATACTGCTATAAGTCCATGTTCGTAAAAGGAATATATCCTGAACTTTAAATGAATCTTTAGGAATAATCAAAGTAATTTCCCCTTAGTGTTCAAACTTTCTGCTGGTGACTGATCAGCAATTCCAGAAACCAAAATACATAAAGACTACCTTCTAAATTAGCATTGTCAATGAGCAAGAATTCCTGTCACCTTGAGGTCCTTCTAGCTGGACTAAGAATCAAATTGACATGAGACAGATTAATAGGAGAAAATCAACTTTAATACGTGTATGTGCCAGGAATCCACATAGATATGAAAATTCCAAAGACAGCCAGGCAAAATGAGGTATACTTGTCCTTCTGAACCAGGAAGAAGAGGGTAGTAATTTGGGACTTCAGAGGAGAGTAACACACTTGAAAAGGCAATAAGAAAAACAGATATTTACTAGTTAGATATTTGTCCTACCATGTATCACATATACCATATATATCATATATATGTGTGTATATACCATATATCACATATATACCATATATATATATATATATATATATATATCTCACATATACCATATCTCACATATACCATATCTCACATATACCATATGTACCGCTCAGGTAAAATTTAGATCTTAATAATCCTCATTCTGGGGAATACCCCCAATTTAGATTCTTTTGTGTGGTTAAAGAAGGGATAAAAGTTTCTCTTGAGCCCACATGGTCTTAAGTGCCTTCAGCTCAAAATAAACCACGTGCCAATGTGACACATTCTGGGGGAGAGAGTGTGTCCTGACCCCCTTCCACATATAATATTATATTGAGCAGTAAATGAATACTCTGCAGTTTTGCTTTGTGAGTAATCACATATTACTGACAAATACTGATGGATGTCAAGATTCCGATTCTGAGTGAACAATCGTTTTATAAATTGATCACTTGGAAATTTTATCAGCTGATGACACCATTCTTGTAAATATTTTAAGAAATGTGTAAAGTAATTCTGTACACAGATTGATATTCATTATAAAAATTAAAATAGGTCAGATTTTTCATTCTCATTTGTGAAAATGTTAAAAGGGAAAGAAACCAATCTTCCATAGGAACTGTTTTCAAAGTCCATTTTATCCTGTGAGCCCAAAGTTCATGTGAAATCGGATGGGAAGGACCAGTATCAAAAGCAGGGAAACGTCTCTGGGTGAATCTGAAGGGAAGTGAGTGCCACAAAACTTCTCCCAACTTCCTCTGAGCTATGATCTCTCAAGTACTTTATCAGGTGCAGTTTGAAAACTAATGATCTAGTTAAAAAACAGTTTATAGAAGAATAAGGGGGAAAATCTGGAGATGTTAAATGAACTGAATGATCCACGTTCACACACAGAGAAGTGAAGGCCTAAATTCGAATAGAGATCAGTTCAGTACTCTTTTAGAACCGGCTTCCTCATGAGACCTTACCCAGGAAACCTTTGCCCCTGTGGATCTCTCCATCTTCCTATTTTCTCGGCAACCACGTTGCTTACTGGCCGTGTCCATCATGGCATAATGTAATTTGTGAAATGTTTCAGTTCAGTGAGGTAATTTGCCTTTTAGGAGAATTGAAAACAATTTGAGAGTAGAAACTACATAGCACTATTGAGGAAGCCCATAAAGTGCTTTTGGTCTACAAAATACAAACAATGGATAAAAGACAAGACCAGCAATAGAACATAATACACTATTGCTCTTTGGAGTAATATATTTTAAAGAACACTCTTACACAGAATATGAATATGTGTCTCTTGAAGAAGAATTCCATGTATATATAGATGTGAGAAAGGGTGAAATAAAAAAGTTGGGGTTCCTTGGGTGGGTCAGTTGGTTAGTCGTCCTTACTCTTGATTTCGGCTCAGGTCATGATCTCACCATTTGTGAGATTGAGCCCCGCATCTAGTTCTGTGCTGACAGTGCAGAGCCTGCTTGAGATGTTCTCTCTCCCTCTCTCTCTGCCCGTCCCTTGCTTGTGTGCTTCTCCCTCTCTCTCTGTTTCTCTCTCTCTCAAAAATAAATAATAAATTGGGGTGCTTGGATGGCTCAGTTGGTTAAGTGACTTTGGTTTCGGCTCAGTTGACAATCCCACAGTTTGGGGGTTCCAGCTCTGTGTTGGGCCCTGCCCTGACAGCACGGAACCTCTACTTGGGATTCTCTGTCTTCCTTTCTCTGGCCACCTCCTTCCCCATCTCTCGAGAAAATAAACTTTAATTAATTAATTAATTAATTAATTAAATGCATAAATAAAAGGGGCATCTGGGTGGTTCAGTAGGTTAAGTGTTTTGGCTCAGATCATTATGTCACAATTTGTGAGTATGAGCCCCACATCAAGCTCCGGTGCTGACAGTGTGGAGCCTGCTTGGGATTCTCTCTCTCCTCTCTCTGCCCCTCCCCCAATGGCACTATCTCTGTCTCTCTCAAAATAAATAAATTTAAAAAATTTTTAAATAAATTTAAAATAAATTTTTAAAAAGTTAAATAATAGCAATGGACTTTACAGAGTTTTTTGATGTGCTAACATACATTGTGAATCTTCAGTAATTGGCATATTTCAAATTTATTCAACATAAAAGCATTTCAAAAATATGTTCAGTATTACATCTCTCAGAATGGTAGTCTGCAGAATGTAGTCAGTATAGTATAAGAAACAAACAAGACTATGAATCAGAAGTTCGATGATTTAAACTCCAACACTGCCATATCACGTAAGCTTTGGAAATAACTTCTTTGAGCCTCAGTTTCTTCATCCATAAAATTACATTCATAATACCAGAATTGCCTGTTTAGGAGTTATATATGTATCGAATGGGATTATAATATAAAATGCTTTGCAGAAAGTTAGGCACTATTTAAATGTAAAGTATGTTTATTGTGCTGTACTTTTGCAGTCATAACTTCACCAATAGATTTGGATAGAGATGCAAAGAGTGTAGTTTCAACTAAACTTTTTAGAATAAAAATGGTAATATGTCTAGCCAATTATGTCTTAGACAATAAACTAGTTTTGTTCAAAAGACTT
Source organism: Herpailurus yagouaroundi (assembly GCF_014898765.1). Classification (NCBI taxonomy): domain Eukaryota; kingdom Metazoa; phylum Chordata; class Mammalia; order Carnivora; family Felidae; genus Herpailurus; species Herpailurus yagouaroundi. The sequence continues at coordinate 13,165,621 of NW_024412414.1, read as the reverse complement.
GAAATTATGAAATGCATTTCTAAATTATTTATGTTAGCAGAGAATTTTGGATGTTTGCCATTTTTATTGTAAAAGTATTTCTTCTATGGATAAGCTAATTGAAAAATTACCAAATTCTGTATATTTGTAAACATAAAAGAAATATTGAGTACATATATTAAAGGGGCCTGAGACATTTAATTTTTTTCTCTATGAGAGCTTATAAAAATCAAATTCACGTTTCAAAGAAAGAACAATGTAGTCCTTCTATAAATATACACATTATAAAACAATATTTAATCTAAAGGATAAATTCAAGGTGTTGGTCATATAAAAATAATTGGTTACCTACTGTATTTTCGTCAGGGAATAAAGTTATTTTTGAAACAACTAAAATCCTCATTAATTCTAGGTTTCTCTAATCTATATCCACAAAACACCGATGCTATATGGGGGCTATAAGAAGGGACTCATAACTTATAGTTCCAATAAGAAATATTTATAATGTGTTAAAGTAGTCACTGAAAGGGAGATGAAGATTTTTATGCCTGAGGAATGTGACTATTGATATAAATAGCAAAAATAGAACAAGTTTTCCCTGTATTCCAAGTTTAATAAGTTCAAAGTAGGATATAAATTTCATGAGGACAAGGACTCTGTCTACTCAGTTTACTACCACATTCCAGCGTCCAGAACACAAAGAACTCTTAAAACTCAACACAAAAGAAACTAACCCAACTAAAAAATGGGACAAAGACATGCTCCACATCATTGATCATTAGGGCAATGTAAAATTAAAACCACCATGAGGTAACAGTGCACACTTACTAGAACACTGACAGTGCCAAATACTGGCCAGAATATGGAGCAAAACGGACTCTAGTTCACTGCTGGTGGGAACACAAAATGGTACCACTACCTTGGAAGATAGTGTGTTTTCTTACAAAACTAAACATAATCTTACCATATGACTCACCAACTATGCTCCTTAGTATTTACCTAAAGGACTTAAAAATAGTGTCTACACAAAAACCTGTACACAAATGTTTATAGAAGATTTATTCACCATTGAGAGAACTTGAAAGCAACCAAGGTGCCCTTCAGCAGATAAAGGGATAGATAAACTGTGGTACATCCAGAAAATGGAATATTATTCAGCACTAAAAGAAAAGAGAAGTTATCAGGCAATGAAAAGACATGGAGGAAACCTAAATGCATAGTATACTAAATGAAAGAACACGATATGAAAATACTGTGTGATTTCAACTATACAGCATCTAGGAAAAGCAAAATTATGGAGATAATAAAAAACATTGGAGGGATAAATAGGCACAGAGGAGTTTTAGGACAGTGAAACTACTCACTGTGACGCAGTAATGGTGGATACATATCATTATAAATTTGTCCAAACCCACAGAATGTGCATCATCAAGAATGAATTCTAATATGAACTACAGACTTTAAATGATAATAATGTATCACTGCACATTCAAGTGTAACAACTGTATTGCTCTGCTGGGTTATTGATAATGGGGAGGATGTACACGTATGGAAGCAGGGTATCTGGAAAATCTCTGTACCTTCCTTTTGCTTTTTCTGCGAACCTAAAACTGCTTTAAAAAACAAAGTCTATTTTATAAAAAAAAATTAATGTTTGCTTATTTTTGAGACAGAGAGAGAGAGAGCATGAGCAGGGGAGGGGCAGAGAGAGAGGGAGACACAAAATCTGAAGCAAGCTCCAGGCTCTGAGCTGTCAGCTGTCAGTCAGATGCTTAACCAGCTAAGCCACCCAGGAACCCCTAAAATATAAAGTCCATTTTTTTTTTTAATTTTTTTTTTCAACGTTTATTTATTTTTTGGGACACAGAGAGACAGAGCATGAACGGGGGAGGGGCAGAGAGAGAGGGAGACACAGAATCGGAAACAGGCTTCAGGCTCCGAGCCATCAGCCCAGAGCCCGACGCGGGGCTCGAACTCACGGACCGCGAGATCGTGACCTGGCTGAAGTCGGACGCTTAACCGACTGCGCCACCCAGGCGCCCCAAGTCCATTTTTTTTAAATAACAGGTAGTTGTTCAAATTTCTAGTGAACAGGAAACCTAAATGTAACATGTCTGAAAAACAAATAAAATTCTGTAATAGACTTTTACGGTCATAAGCAATATTTTTACAGTGTCCAACGATGGAGTTGATTAATAATTTTGTCTACATAGAATACACCATTTGGTTTATTACAGCATGCATGGGTCTTCAGTGTCTATTTTATAACCATGTTAAGAATAAACTCATATCCCTAGCATATAGATGTTATTCAAATACGTAGCACCCTACTTATGTGTCACCCTACTTAAGTAGCACCGTACTTAAGATGTCATTAAATAGACAGATCTTTTTTTGTAAAACTAAAACAGAAAATCTGCTTCAGAATCAACTAAGAGTCATGCTCTCTTATTGTTTCATTGGGTATTTTCAACTAAAATCTGTACTTATTAAGATCATTTCAAAGATCTTCAGATAATTATCTCATGTGTGTATGTAAAAAGGGAAACAACTTTTAAAACACTTAAGTTACTCCTGAAGTGTCTTAGCATTGAAATCCAATACTCTTGGATTAGCAACTCAAGAGCTGTTAATATCTGTGGTTTTCCACACCATATTGTCTTTTGTGTTGTCCAAGACATTGGAGTGGGGGGCACTATTTCTTAAAATATTACTTCACTGCTACATCCAGTGTTCTTCTATAAGCTTTGCCACTGGTTCTTCAAGTTTTTTTTTTTTTTCCAACGTTTATTTATTTTTGGGACAGAGAGAGACAGAGCATGAACGGGGGAGGGGCAGAGAGAGAGGGAGACACAGAATCGGCAACAGGCTCCAGGCTCTGAGCCATCAGCCCAGAGCCTGACGCGGGGCTCGAACTCACGGACCGCGAGATCGTGACCTGGCTGAAGTCGGACGCTTAACCGACTGCGCCACCCAGGCGCCCCTGGTTCTTCAAGTTTTATTGCTTTCCTAACTTTACCAGATGCTAACAATTGAAGGTTTTCAGACAATGTCTAGAACTCATAGTCCTTCTCCAGTGATTCTCAGATGGTTTAATAATTTAGATGTCAAAGGGTTTCTGGTATCCAGCGATGCCACCAAAAGAAAAAAAATTGGCGTGTGTGCAAACAAACTTCTCATGAATGCTGCCTGGCCAGCAGCAATTTTAAGATGTTTCTGAATATTATGCATCTATCTTTTAGAGATGTTAAGTCATGAAAAATATGTTTAATAGAGTCAATAAAATATGGGATTCCTAGTAAAACTATAGCTCAGTTATCAGCATATATTTTTCTAGACCCAGATTAATTCCATAGGTACATTTTGGTTTCTCAATGGATCCAAGAGTTACATCCACTAGGACACTACAAGTAAATTATATTTTCCTCCTACCTAAGGCAATCTCAAAGTCATACTAGAGCCTTTCTAAATTAAAGGATTAGACCCTGTTTATCAAAGTGAATGAATTCATTGAGAATTACAAAGCAAGCGAGTTGGTTACTTTTGCTGCCTGAGCCCTAAAAAATATGAATGAAAATTTACACTATGCTAGTGTTCCTTGGGTCAGTATAGCTTTGAAAAGCTATGTATGTAATAAGAGAAATGAATAAAATTTTAAAATGTATCTGTGCTCAATAAGTAGAATTGATGGAATAAAACAAGTCTCTTAATTGTTCAGTATCATTCATAGGTTTCTAATAATTTTGTAGGTTCATTTGTGAAGAATAAACACAAGAGCTACCATTGAATGGTAGATCCCTATGCATTCCAAATAACCACAAACATGTACTCTATTCACAGACACTTTGCCAATCCTGGCTAATTGCCCTGCTTTCAAACCAAGTGCAACGTTCCAAAAATCAAGCACTCTAGAATTATGAGAGCCAAACATTTGCTTCAAAATTTGTGTTTAGATAATATTAGGGCATGAAAGTACTTTTTTTTTTCTTTTTGCTAAGATATTTGTAATGCGGTTCTATTGATAACTCACTGTTTATGAAATATATCATATTTTATCTGCAATCTGCTATTTAGCTCCAACTATATGTATATCATTATTTGCAATCTGCAAATAGTTGTAATTAAATGTAGCCAGGCAAAGTATGATGAGATTGATGACACCTGTAAATTTCTCTCAAAACCGGGTATAATCTCTACTGATTAGATAGTTATCAGGTGATTTTTTTGCTTCTTTTTTTATGTCACTACTGTTAATATCAACATATGCGTATTTCATACATCCTCAGAACAGTATGTTTCATTCAATTAAACTCCATTATGTTTGTAAGTCTTTGGATGGAAGTAGTGAGTGAAATTACCCAAGTATATAAGCCCATTTTTACCATGAGAGGAGACCATCAGTTTACCATTTTCCCAATTAGGCGAATAATATATTAATATTATTCATCTTCCTTACCAAAAAAAGAATCAGTTTATTTACATTTTATCCTGTTTAACATAATGGCAAAGGCAAGAGCTGCTGGAAAGAAAGATAATTTGAAATGCTAATGTGGTACAACATGAAAGAGATGTCCAAGAGAGTTTGGAGTGAGTAAGCCTTTCAAATCTGGGCCCATGATGTAAAATGGAAAATAAAAGTGCATGTTCTCTGGCTTTGTTATCAAGGCAGAGGGACTGTGTCCAGCTGCTGTTCTCTCTAAAGCATGGTGTAGGGGCTTACACTCTGGGCTTAAAATTTTAGAAGGTTCAGAGAGGTTAAGAAGCTTCCTTAGAGTCACTTATGTGAAACAAGCTGTGCTAGCAGTTAGCCTACTGGATGCTTATTCCACAGTTCTTTCCTTTTTCCGGTGAGACCTCCTAGTATTATAGGTACTTTGTGGAGGATTAAAAATATTTTTAAAAATTGAGTGGTTGATGGGGGAGGGGAAGGAAAAAAAAAGAGGTTAGAGTGGGAGAGAGACAAAGCATAAGAGACTCTTAAAAACTGAGAACAAACAGGGTTGATGGGAGGTGGGAGGGAGGGTAGGGTAGGTGATGGGTATTGAGGAGGGCATCTTTTGGGATGAGCACTGGGTGTTGTATGGAAACCAATTTGACAATAAATTTCATATGTTAAAAAAAATTGAGTGGTTAAATAAGAACTACATGTGGCTCTCCTCCTCCCCCTTCTCCTCCCCCTCCCCCTCCACCTCTTCCTCCTCCTCTTTATCCTCCTCCTCCTCCTTCTCCTCATGGCTCTTTTTATATTGTGTTTACAATACTTGAGCATTCAAGATATGCCTAGCTGAAATGATCCGAGATTAAAATCATATGTAAGAAATGTTAATTGCAAGGAAAGAGGAATATGTGCTTGGCATCAACAAAGGAATGTTCATTGTATATTATTGTATGAGAAACCATCCCTAGTGTGAGTAGTTTAACTTAATATGCATATATCATTACTCGTACATCTGTGGGTGAGCTGAGTAGTTCTACTGATCTGGGCTACGCTGGGATCATCCTGGCAGGCCTCACTCATGCATCTGTGCTCAGCTGGCATTCTATGAACTGAGGGCTAGGTGTCCTAGGATGGACCTCATTCATGTCTGACGCTTGGCTGGCAGTCATCTGGCACAGTGACTAGGGCTTGTGTCTTTCATTATCCTGCAGATTATCCAGAGCTTGTTTTCATGGTAATCGCAGCATATCAAGAGAGCAAGCAGTAGCATGCGGGGCCTTAGAATTGGCAAGTTTTACATACATTGCATTTATTTGACAGAACAATTCACACACCAGCCTAGATCCAACGAGTAGAGAAACATATTCTACTCATGATGGGAAGAGCTATAAAGTCACATTGCAGAAGGTTTCAATATAGAAAGAGATGATGAATTGGGTGAGGACTTTTTAAAACTGAAGTAGAGTTGACATACAATTGTTATATTACTTTCATATACATAACATAGTGAATCAACAATTCTATACATTATGTATTATCACAGTGAGTGTCGTTATTATCTGTCATCATACAATGTTATTACAATATTAACTATCTTGCCTATGCTATACTTTTCATCCCCATGATTTATTTTTACCTGGGAGTTTGTACCTTTTAATCCCCTTCATCTATTTTACCCATCTCCCCAACCTCCTCACCTCTGGTAACCACCAATTTGTCCTCTGTATTTATGAATCTGTTCTGTTTGTTCATTTTTTTAAATTCTACATATAAGTGAAATCATATGGTATTTGTCTTTCACTGTGTGGCATTTCACTTATCATGAAACCCTCTAGGTCCATCCAGGTTATTGAAATGGTAAGATTGTTTCTTTTTTATGGCTGAGTAATATTCTGTTGTATATGTATACCACATCTTTAACCATTCATCCATCAATGCATATTAGGTTGCTTCTATATCTTGACTATTGTAAATAGTGCCACAGTAAACATAGGGATACATGTATCTTTTCAAATGAGTATTTTCATTTTCTTTGTGTAAACACCCAGTAGTGGGATTACTGGATTGTATGGTATTTCTATTTTTAATTTTTTGAGGAAACTTCCACACTATGTTTAATAGTGGCTAGAGTGGTTCCAATAGTTTACTTTTGCTTGTGTTTTCCTTTCCTGAGGAAATATCCAGAAAAATTTGCTCCAAGTATGCTGTCTGAGAGATTACTGCTTGTATTTTCTTTTATCTCTTTATTTTTTTATGTTTACTTATTTATTTTGAGTAAGAGAGTGAGTGAGCAGGGGAGAGGCAGAAAGGGGCAGGGAGAGAGAGAGAGACGCAAGCAGGCCCCAAGCTGTCAGTAAGGAGCCTGACAAGCGCTTGAACTCATGAATCATGACATCACAATCTAAGCCGAAACCAAGAATTGGATGCTTACTGGACTAAGCCATGTAGGCGCTCCACCTATGTTTTTTTTCAGTTCTATGTTTCAGGGGGTCTTTAATCCCTTTTGAGTTTATTTTTGTGTGTGGTGTAAGAAAGTAGTCCACTTTCATTGTTTTGCATGTAGCTGTCCAATTTCTCCAGCATCATTTGTTGAAGAGATTGTCATTTCTCCATTGTATCTTTCGCCTCTTTTGTAATATAAATTTGGATTCATTTCTGAGCTCTCTTTCCTTTTCCATTGACTTGTTTCTTTCTATGCTAGTGCCATACTGTTCTGATTACTGTAACTTTATAATATAGCTTGAAATCTGAACTTGTGATACCTTTAGGTTTGTTCCTGTCTCTTGAGATGGCTTTGGCGATCTGGTGTATTATGTGGTTCCACACAAATTTTGGGATTATTTGTTCTAGATCCATGAAAAATGCTGTTGGCATATTGATAGGGATTGCATTCAATCTACAGATTGCTTTGGGTAATATGGGCCTTTTAACAGTCTTAATTCTTCCAAATCATGAGCATGGAGTATCATTCCATTTATTTATGTCCTGTTCAATTTATTTCATCATTGTCTTACAGTTTTCAGTGTATAAGTCTTTCACTTCCTTGGTTAATTTATTCTTTTTTTTTAATTCTTTTTGATGTAATTATAAATGGGACTTTCCCCCCGTTATTTCTATAAAGAAATAACTTTGTTATTAGTGTACACAACAGATTTGTATATTTTAATTTTGTAGCCTGTAGCCTTCCTGAATTCATTTCTAATTCTAATAGTTTTGGTGAAGTCTTTAGGGTTTTCTATAAATAGTATCATGCCATCTGCAGGTAGAGATGGTTTTATTTCTTCTTTACCAACTTAGCTGGCTTTTATTTCTTTTTCTTGTCTGATTTCTGTGGCGAGGACTTCTAGTACTATGTTGAATAAAACAGTGGACGAGAGTGGACATCTTTGTCTTGCTCTTGACCTTAAAGGAGGAGCTTTCAGTTTTTCACCATTAAGTATGATATTAGCTGAGTATTTGTCATATATGGCCTTTATTGTGTTGAGGTGTGTTCCCTCTAAACAATTGAGGTCATGTTTTCAATAGACTATCAGAGAAGAAATTAAAATGTTTTGGAGGTATCAGAGAAAACCCCTCAAAAAAAGGTCACAGTTGAGCTAAGAGACGAATGTTATATAGTCAACGATGAAAAAATAAATAAATTTTGAGACAGTTGGAGATAAAGGGATAGAATTCTAATTAAATAATTGAAACTTTACAATATTAACTTTATAAAAAAATCCCAATTTAAATTTATATTAAATGTTATGATTGAAAGAAATGAGGTAAAGAAGAAATTATACTTATTAAATGAATTGGTTAAAATGTAACTTTAATATGGTTTATCTTGTGTTTTTAAAATTTCTCTACTTAACTAAAACTGAGCCCAAATGATTCAAATGTTATTTCAACCTGAAAGGTTTTATAAGTGTCAGCACAACTAGGAATGTAACAGAGTATATTATCAGATTGGAGTTCACTGTACTTTAAAAAGTAATAATTGTCAGTGCAACCACTTGTTCAATTACTTCTTCCCAGTAAAAATTTTTAGCAGTAATAGAAGTCATTATACCCTAGTACATAATAACAAAAATGACTGAAAATAATATCAATACAAAATTTTAAAAATTGGCCATGAACTTTTACTTAGAATTATTCAATAAACTTAGGAAAATATGAAGATCATTTGGCTGTCTTGAAAGAATATGATAGGCCATCTGGTTCATCTTTCTGATTTTAGGTAGAATATTCCTTTCATTAGAGTTCTGTATTTAGCAACATTTTTAGACTGTGTATACAAAAGTGCAAGAGACTATTTGCTTGAAATACTAGAGGTTAAAAGAAGACACCTTGAGGGACTACAGTTGATACTACCTCTCCCAATTGAACTCTGTCTGTATCTATACACAAGCATCTCCAATCTTCTGAATGTGTTGTGGCTTCTGACTACCAGGGCAAGTCACTTAACTTGATGGGGCTCATTTTCTCCTTCCATAAGCAGGAGACTTACACACTGTTAAAATTCAATGCCATATGTGCTTATATGTAAGAGCTAGTACATAGTAACTTTTTGTTTGTTTTTAAAGTTTATTTATTTTGAGAGAGAGAGAGAGAGAGAGAGAGAGAGCGAGCGAGCAGGAGGGGCAGAGAGAGAGAATTCCAAGCAGGCTCTGTGCTGTCAGTGAAGAGACTGGTGAGGGGCTTGAACCCACAAACCGTGAGATTGTCACCTGAGCCGAAATCAAGAGCCAGACGCTTAACGGATGGAGCCACCCAGCAGTCCCAAGAGCTAGTATATTGTAAATGTTAAGTGTGGGTTTTGCAATCAACCCCATTGGCCTTCGCATGCTTGTTTGGCACTCTAGGTTTGTGTCTTCTGGCAAATCATTGTGTTTTCTCAGTCTTGATTTCTTCATATGTAGAATGCAGATAATATTACCCAGTTTCGGTCCTCTGAAAATTAAATGTGAAAAGCATTAAGCAAATCCCTCCCACACGTTCAGCACATAGTAAGTGCTTCCACATTAACCATCACATGACTGAATGGATGCTTAGATAACTCATTTTCTTCCTAAATGATTTGAAATAATTGATAAGCTAAATATCATCATTAAAGGAAGATGGAAGAACATGGTAGTAAGCTCTGAGCTGAACTAAGGATCACTTACCTGGGCACTCTCTTTGAATGAAAACCTTTAAGAGCTTATTACAGTAAAAGCTGATGGACATTGGACTTGGTATTATTCAATCATTACAAAGTGAAATATACAAGGGGCACCTGGGTGTCTCAGTTGGTTGAGCATCTGACTTTAGCTCGGGTCATGATCTCGCAGTTTGTGAGTTCGAGCCCCTCTTTGGGCTCTGTGCTGACAGCTTGGAGACTCGAGCCTGCTTCAGATTCTGTGTCTCCCTCTCTCTCTCTGCCCCTCCCCCACGTATGCTCTGATTCTCTCTCAAAAATAAACATAAATCAAAAAAAATACCAACAAAGTAAAACACACAAGATGTTTTAGAAGTATTTTTGATAGATTATTTTTTAGTGTTTTGTTTACTGTAATAATTAAATAATAATTAATCTTAATGACTTTCCAGTTGATTTTTTTTCTTTCCTGACTCTTAAGAACACTTTGGAATCTTTTTTTTTTTTTACTTTAATCTTTTAATTTCACTTCAAACAAGAAAATAGTCCAAAATGTCCTTATTTTATTTTATTTAAAAATTTTAAAAATGCTTATTTATTTTTGACACAGAGAGAGAGAGAACAGAGTGCATGAACCAATCCTGAACACTTAACCAACTGAGCCACTCAGGCACCCCCAAAATGTCCTTATTTTAAGTCTCTCCTTGCAATTATTTTTTTTTTTTTGCTATTTTAACTCAGAACATAAGGCTGAACTGAGGAATAATTTATATTTGTTTGAAAGTAACTAAAAGTATAGAAAACTACCACATTAATGTTTCCCTATGTTCATAATGCAATCATTTCATCCCTATTTGAAAGAATTTGCTTATAATCATTTTGTTTTCATACATTAAAAAAAGAAATAAATACCAGAACAATAAAATAAGTTTCTGTTTTTTAAAATGTTTATTTATTTTGAGAGAGAGAGAGAGAGAGAGCGAGCATGAATGGGGAAGGGGCAGAGAGAGAAGGAGAGAAAGAATCCCAAGCAGGCTCTCACTAACCATGAAATCATGTCCTGGGCTGAAATCAAGAATCTGAGGCTTAACTGACTGAACCACCCAGACACCCCAAAATGAGTTTCTGAAAATAGAGTTTTTAGTCTTTTGTCTGTCAGAGCAGACGTAAAACATGCAACACTGAATTGATTTCAGGAAGCAGCCGGGGTTTGTGGGCCAAGTATGGAGACATACCTGAGGAGGTGATGAAGTGCTTTACTTGATTCACCTCTTGCACAAAGGAGCTGGTAATAAAAAACTGGTAAAGACAGAGATCAAGTTTTAGACCTATAAAAGGCCTGAGAGTATCTCTAGTCCAATTCCTTTATTGTATAATTGAGGAGACTGAGTTGCAAAGGAAGTAAGTGATTGCCCAAGCTCCTGAAACTGGCAAATTCTGGATAAGAATGGAGGCCTTCTGACTTACTGATCCAGTAGTTTTTTTCTCTATCACATGATGAAGGTAAGGGAGGGGATCAACAGAAAGCTGTGGCTCCTTGTGGTTATGAAGCCAAGCATCTGGTGATGGATCTGGGGCCACTGTAGTCCACAGGCCATCAGTTGGGAAAAATAGTTGTTGCAAGGCAGATGAGAAAGAGGTTACCTAAGGATTGCATCAGAGTGAGATAAGGTATAGAAAGCCACTACTTTCTATAGTCAGTATTTCATTTATACCATCTAAATCTCACACAAGTTCCTCATTAAGTCAGATTTAAATGTACCCATCTAGTGAAGGGGATTCTGGAAATTGAGTTTGAAAGCTAACCATGCTCTCACAGTAAATCCAGCCCAAATGGTATCTTTGACCCAATCTAAATGAAAAATTTTGCAAGCGTCATTCTACTAAATTAATTATTTTTTACACAGCGAAGTTCTAAGTGAATAGTGTGAAATAAAATTTTCTAAATATTTTTAGTTTCCATGTTATTAGATTATTATGAGCCTGAAGGAATGCTGCTTGCTTTCTTCAACATCTCACATCAAGCAAACCTTTCAAAAATATGCAATGCTTCTTACTGTGAGGGTCTTCATAAAGCAACTATTTGGATATTTCTCTATTTTTCTCTTCATACCTACTACTTGGGAGGGATGAATGGATAGATGGATAGATAGATATTTTAAATGGCTTCAATATATATTAAGATATTAAAGTTTTTATCCAAGGTTTTTTTTTGTTTGTGTGTGTGTGTGTGTGTGTGTGTGTGTGTGTGTGTGTGTGTTTCATAGAGAGCATGCCTGTGCATGTGAAAGTTGGGGAGGGATGAGGAGAGAGAGAGAGAGAGAGAGAGAGAGAGAGAGAGAGAGAGAGAGAG
>NW_024412414.1:13016456-13153722 GCF_014898765.1 Herpailurus yagouaroundi | reverse complement strand
GAGAGAGAGAGAGAGAGAGAGAGAGAGAGAGAGAGAGAGAGAGAGAGAATGAATGAGAATCTTAAGCAGGCTCCACACCTAGCTCAGATCCCAACACAGGACTTGATCTCATGACCTGGAGGCCATGACCTGAACTGAAATCAAGTCAGATGCTTAACCGACTGAGCCCCCCAGGTGCCCCCTACTAGGTTTTTTGTTTTGTTTTGTTTTGTTTTAATTATCAAACACTCATAGTTTTGTTTTACTGGAGTCAAATTTTTGGTTCTTTCTTGGTAGCTAAAATAGCATTTTGTCCTGAAAGAGTAGTAGCTGATATCATACTTTCCTCTTCCCTTGATTTCTCTTTTCTGTATTTTTAGTTATGCTCTTATGAATGTGGAACCTTCCATTAGATGAAATGAATTCTCAACGGCACTGTTTGCACTGCCACCAACAGAGAGGTTTCCTTCCACTAAACAGTACTCTTCTTCAAACCAGCTCAGCACCCAAAAAAATAGATGGGGAATGGAAACTATTATCCCAGTCGTCCAAGGAAGTACCCACTATATACCTGAGGGTAAAGCATGTTTTGGCCTGAACTACCCCAATAATTGTCTCCTAGATCCACAGTAGACATGGTTTGAATGTCCATTTTCGTTAATGTCTCTCTTCACTCTTCCCTCTGTTTGTCCAAATACAATACTGAGATCATCCCCCGATGATTTTTTATTATATTCTGTTTTGGGTCTTTTAGGAAGTCCACTCCTGGTGAAACCAAGGGGCACCTGTCAGGGCAAAGGAAGCCTCGGCTTCCAATTATTTCTGCCCTGCAGGCACTTCTCATAAAGGAGCTTTTCTTTGCCAAGTTCTAGTTATTATTTCCTGAGGCTTTTTTTCCTTTCCAAGATACCTCTTGAGACTAAAACTTCTGACAGAACTGCAACTTTGTGACACTAGATATTACAAGAATCTCTCATTATTTTGGCTTTTTCACTTCCTGACTTTTTACACACTTATAATTGCATGCTTTGCAGTCCTTCCATTTAGATTAAAAGAGTATTCTTTAAGATATTTTTTTCTTTCTCTTATGTCTACAGTTATTAATGAAAAGAGAGGTTTCCAGTAACCCTGTTGAAAGTACCAACATGTCTTGTTCATTTTTAATGTTGTCTTAAATTCAGTCTTTTTTCTTTCAATTTGCTGTCTTCTGAATGTCATAAAGGTTTCTATGGATAATATGATGGTAAGACTTTCACCCTCTTTGCACATCATAGGCAGTTGCACTTAAGGAGAAACTTTCCAGGGATGATAGCGTGGGTGTTGAATCACACTTTGTGTTTACTTGTATGTCTAAACAAAGTAAGAAATATTGCTTAGAAAGAGAATGTTCAAAGGAACGTAAGTTCCAGATATGCCAACATTTTGCATGATTCTGAAAATACTTTCCACTTATATCTTTCAACCAAATCAATCAAAAGATTAATCATCTGGCAACATAATCGGTGAATCTAATATTTATTTTTCTTGGGTCACATAAAAAGGAATATATATTTGATTTGTGTGTTCATAAGAGTCTCATTAGTTATGAGTTTCTCTTTATGTTTGAGAATCTCCCTAATCCTAAGACTGTTTTGTAGGTCTGGCCTGCTAAAGTTTAGGCCAGTAGCTCTTATGTATAACTTAATATTACCCTTTTGAAACTACAGATCTAAATTGGATTCCATAGGAATGTGTGCGTGTGCATATAGACCTGTATGCATATATTTGTGCAATCAGAGATCATCTACTTAAAAAATAAACTTAAAGTTGACAGTTTTAATTATACATAAATAAATTTTAGATAATTATACAACCTCAAGTCAATTGAAAAGACTATTGGGACATTAATAATTAAAGCCTGGATTTGGAAACCTTAAACACTATTATGCTACTTAAATATTATTTTCTTTTAACTTTAAATAAAGGGAAAAATTGATGCTGATTAAGGAACAAAATGGAACTGTTGGTGTTAACTAGCATTATCTATTGTTATGAGCCAGATTTTTCTAATGTAATTTCTTTGGGGGGACAATGTGTGATGGAGATCATAGGAAAAACTTGAGGAAGCCTGCCAAAGCTAGATAATTTTGCTATGAGAAATCTTGTTTGAAACAAGGCTGATATCACTGAAGCCCTTAGATGCCCCCAAACACACACACACACACACACACACACACACACACACACACACACACTCTGCCATAATGAATTCAAAAACAACTCTAAGATTACAGAGTATGTGTAGACATGATCTTCTGTTAGATTTTTAACCTTGCAAATGTTATTTCTTTTGAATTCTATTTTATATTTGTAAATTAGACAGAATCACTGAGTTATTTAGCTTACACTTTGGCATAGAAATCCAAAGATACCACTCCACACTATACATGTACATATTTACTAAAAAACAAATATGCTTGATGACCAAGATATCATTAGATATAGTAAAAATAGTATGGTCTTTGGAAGCACAACCACCAGCATTCAGACCCTGGCTCTGTCATAATTTAGACAAGTAACAAATTCTAACTGAGCCTTATACTTAAGGTTTTATACTTTTATACTTATATTTATACTTACTTATACTTAAGGTTTTATAACAATTAAGTGAGGTCACCTAGATTAAAGATGTTTTATTGAATCTCACATATAAATGTTGATGTTAAAGGACATACAATCATATATTTCAACTCTCTCATATGACAAATGAAGTAATACATGACTTATCCAGAATCACATTTCTGGAATGTTGTGGAATAATTAATAGTAAATGTGGGTTTTCCTATTCTTTCTCACCAAGGATATTGGAGGAAAAGCAATTACAGCTTTAGAGAAACATCTCTTATGGAAAATACATGATCTAAAGCCTGTTTCTAGACACCTGAGGAATGAGCCACAGAAATATGGGACCTCTGAAGTTTTCCATTTCTGACTAATTGAGTTTGATTGATTAGGATCTTCCCTGTTAGCTGTGAAAATAACTATTTATAGTTCCTTTGTCTTATAGCTGTAATGGCATAAGTAGTACCCAGTGGTTGTTGGCACAACAATGTACCATTTTATGTCCTTAGCTTCAACTCCCTACCCAAGACGCTTGCTCATAATCTGAAGATTCAGAACATAGATAGCCAATTTTCAATTTGAGGGCTCAAAGTAGATGAAATCTGTTACATTAAAAAATATCCCACATCACCCTTGATAGATAGGATTCAACTGCTGCACCTACATTGCCATTTGACCAGAGTTAGATCTAATAGATACAGACCATAACTAACAGCTAGTCTGCCAACAAATGGTTCAGAAATGCTGTATGAGAATTTTTTCTCTTTAGTAAAATCAATATCACCTCAGCTGCCTGCTGAATGATATCGCTTGAAGCATTATAAATACCATGATCAAGAAATTCAAGTGTAACCTTTTCTATCAGGATTGCTAACAACCTTTCTCATGGTCTGAAGCTGAACTGAACAGAAGCAGAATGTATAAAACAGGGATCTTTAGGCATTGATGCCCAGGTAGGGGATTTCACCTTCTTTTTGTATGAATACAAGTCTTCCTTGGCTGTAGGTGAGGAATGAAGTACGCAAAAATATTTTTATATCACCTAGAAAGAAACCTTGGGTTCAAGAGCTGGCAGTGCCATTGGTTATCCAGCACTTTGATCTTGATCCCATGATGTCATTACCTTGGAACTGAAAAAGGAAGAAGTTAGACTAAATTATTTTAAAATTCCCTTTGATCTAGATTTCTAAGATTGTCCTTCTCCACTCCAAATGAAGGAACACAGATATCTCATATTTCTACTCACAACATAATACTACACTTCTCTTTGTTTTATTTTGCTTGTTTAGTTTAAGTTATTCAAGAAACCTGTGTTGGATGCCTGTCATATGCCAGGTCCAGTGTAAAATTTGGAGAGTGAAACAGTAGTCTACAATATTAAGGGCTTAATATTAATATCCCAAGCTCGGATCTCTATGATACTCTTTGTTTTATGCAGGCCCATGGGCTCAGTTTTCTAAGGTAACAATTAACCTGGATGACAAGTCCATGGTTTGAAGGCTGCTTACTCTGGCCCTTTGTTCTTTATGAACTCAAATTCTTATCAGTAGTAATGGGGTGGGTGCAGACTTTTTTTTTTTTTTTTTTACTAAAAATTACTTTTTAATAGTGATGCACAAGCCTTACCTAAAATATCTAAGTTTGTGTGTTTGAGGATAAAATTATTTGATGTTTCAATATTTATTGTATACTAACCACAATTTCTGAATTTTAGGTATTTATGACTTCAGTGAATAGAATATTGGAAATGCATTAACAATTAATTCACCAATCATAGTTTGTATGGCAGACAGTATATATCAAAACATGGGACCCATAATGGAATTGTATTATGATTGAACAAGATGATTTTTAAAGTCTCTTTGTATTTTAAAATGTTAAGATTCTTTATACCACTCTAGATTTCAGAGTTAAGCCTTCTTACTTCCAGTTCTTGAATTGATATATAAACCTCACATTTCATATATGATCCAAAGCTGTTTGTTTTGTTTTGTTTTTAGATTTAAGAAACAGCATAGTAGGGACACCTAGTGACTCAGTCGGTTAAGAGTCCAACTTCACCTCAGGTCATGATCTCAGGGTTCACGGGTTCTAGCTTGGCATCAGGCTGTTTGCTTATAGCACGGAGCCTGGAGCCTGCTTCACATTCTGTCTCTCTCTCTCTCTTTCTCTCTCTCTCTCTCTCTCTCTCTCTGCTCCTCCCCCACTCATGCTCTGTCTCACTCTTTCTCTCTCAGAGAGTTAAATAAATGTTAAAAAAAAAGGAATGCAACAGTATAGTAGAAAGAGCCTTCGAACTAAATGAAAAAGAAATAATCTAACACTAGAGCCCATGTAACACTGAAATAATCAGACTCACACATTATAAGACACCATAGCAAAAATAATTAATCACTTTCTTAAAAAGCCCTATGAAACTTAAGACTGCAATTCCAAATGGAACTCACTCCAAGAAGCAGCCAAAATGCTGCCATAAAACTCTTTAATATTCAAATTAAACTTGAAGTATTTTGTTCTGTACTGAAACAACTGTAATTAAAAAAAAAAGTGGAGATAGCATTACTAATAAGATTCACATGCTGATTTATATAGCACTAAATAACTTTAAAATGTCCAGGTATTAATTTTAGCTACAAAGAATATTACACAAATAATACATTTGTTCCCAGGAGTGCATAAACAGAAATTTTTCTGCTCTTTCTCTTTTAATGTAATGTCATAGATTCGTTGGTAGTTTGTAACTGCACCTTACAGATTTATTTAGTCAAATGAATAAACCAGGACCTGAAAAAGCCATTTTGTTTTATTTTGTTTTAATTTTTTTTTATTTTTTACTTTTTTAATATATGGAATTTATTGTCAAATTGGTTTCCATACAACACCCAGTGCTCATCCCAAAAGATGCCCTCTTCAATGCCCATCACCTACCCTCCCCTCCCTACCATCCCCCATCAACCCTCAGTTTGTTCCCAGTTTGTAAGAGTCTCTTATGCTTTGGCTCTCTCTCCCATTCTAACCTCTTTTTTTTTTTCCTTCCCCTCCCCCATGGGCTTCTGTTAAGTTTCTCAGGATCCACATAAAAGTGAAAACATGGTATCTGTCTTTCTGAAAAAGCCATTTTGAAGCATTACTCATTGTGTGTGTGTGGGGGGGGTGTTGAATGTGAATGACATTTGCGTATTTATAACCCAATTATGTGAGACTACAATAGAAATTAATATACCAGTAATGCTGGCTGGAAATTGTTATATTTTCTAAGTATATTCTAATTTGTAGGTTACCACATCATATTTCTTGGGACTGTATTCAAAAATACTGTTTAAATAAATACACTAGAAAATTATCTGCTGAAAACTTGCAACAATGGAGATAATAGAAAACAGATTCAGAAATAATCTGAATATAAGATGGGGAAAACTAAAGTTCTACAAAAGTGAACAGAATTAATATCTCTCCTAGAAACCTCAACGGAGTAGAAAGATTTCTTAGCAAAAAATGAGATTTAGGGCTCTGCCTTATAAAATAAGTATTATAAATACCATACTATTCACTTGTTTTCAGATATCCTTTTCTCTTGCCTATCTAGGTTCTTTAGAGGTACTCAAAGAGGCGGGATGGTTAAGATATATAAAAATCCAGAGTCAATCAATCAAATGATTTTTCCTGGAATAAGAGAAAAATATAAAATTAAGACTTACTGCTATTACTTTTTTAAAAAGCATTTATTTGGAATGCAGGAATTCCTAAAGAAGTTCTAAAGTTCCTCCTGGAATATTAGAAAGGAAATAACAAGATACATTAAAGAAAACAGGAAACTCCAACATACAAAACCTGGATTAGTATATTAATTTTAAAATATTCCTCGGGGCGCCTGGGTGGCGCAGTCGGTTAAGCGTCCGACTTCAGCCAGGTCACGATCTCGCAGTCCGTGAGTTCGAGCCCCGCATCAGGCTCTGGGCTGATGGCTCAGAGCCTGGAGCCTGTTTCCGATTCTGTGTCTCCCTCTCTCTCTGCCCCTCGCCCGTTCATGCTCTGTCTCTCTCTGTCCTAAAAATAAAAATAAACGTGGAAAAAAAAAAAAAAAAAAGGAAATTGAGACCCAAGCATAAAGGATAATACAAAAGAAGATGAGCAACCTTGGAACAATAAAAGGTAGATTAAAAGCAGCATCTAAAAAAGTTATGGTCTTTGCTGTCATTCAGTTTCCAGAGAACACATTTGACCCACAGTGTGAAAGTAGCAGTTATTCTGATTTCATCACATCACTTTTTTTTTCCCCAAAACCTTTTAACACAATATATAGGAATCGTTCTGAGTAATATGTGTATTCATCCATTCCTACGTTCAGTGCCTAGTTCTTGAACACCTTCCAGATTCAAAGAGTCTAAGAATCGGAGATACAGAAGGAAACCAGAGTACAGTTACTGCCCTCAGAGAATTGTAGGGCAGTGGGAAAAATATGTTAAACATGTAACCCCAATGAAGTGTAATACATAGAGTGATCAGGTATAAACATATGTCATAACTCAATTTAAAGGGTCATGGAAGTTTTCCAGTATGAATTAATGTTTAAGCTAAGTTATGAAGGACATTTTTTAATTAGAAACCAAAAGGTAATGATTGAGTGGGATTGAGAACACTCAACTCAGTGAAATACTAGTATGTCCATGTGCCAATCGCACTTGCTACAGTGTGAAAATATGGCTAACACTTGACCTACTTTATTTTCTGAACTCTTGAACTTCTTAAAGTCAATCAAAACTGGTCCTTTAACATAATTGTTTTCAAAGCTTAAGGGGAACTGTTGCCATTTCTACATGTTGATGATTTTCAGAAAGTGCTTCATGTTGAAATGAAAATCTATTCAATTATGTAATAAATCACATTTGGCAAGAAAACACACTGCATAACTAAATGAAAAGACTTATGTACCCTTAAATAGGATTGTGAATTTTCTTAAGAATATTTGTACTTTTTTAAATGTTTGGATTTTAATACAAGGATTACATGCTGAATTATAAGTGACTAAAGATAATCAAAGTACCATGAAAAATAGTTTTCTCCGCTTATTTTAAAATCTTCTAATTTATATAGAATAGATTAGATTGTGCAATGCAATCGAGTTATGATGAAAAAAAAAGTTGATCTAGCTACAAACACATCTCTTCCCTAATGTGAATGAAAACCTAAGCTCCCATGATAATATATAAATACAAAATATAAATACAAATGAGTTTTTAGAAATATGGCAGCTGAGCTGATGTGGAATGATCCCCCCTCCCCCAATAGTACTTATAAATTATAGAAAAGTATAACAAAAGCAAGTAGATAGTGGCATTCTTCATCTAAAAAGAAGAAGGAAGGAAGAAAGGAAGGAAGGAAAGAAGGAAGGGAGAAAGGGAAGGAATAAGGGAAGAAAGGCAATTTCAAGATCCAGCAACAAAGAGATATTCCAGGTGAAAATGTTGCTGATGCTCTAGGACTCCCCTGGCAGTTGGGGGGCAGAATGCACTAAAGATAAGCTTACTGTGAAAATTACAACCAAAATTGTGATAGACTATGAGATATAATTAGCAGAATAAAGAAGTAGGAGATTTAGTACCCCCATCCCAAAAGTGACAGGCAGAAAAACAGAAAAATGACAGTTTAATTATACATACCAAGGTTGCTGACACTAACAATTATAAAATTGTAAAATATTAGATTAGAAGGGCAATAGTTTTGCAGAGGAAACTCTAGCCCAGAAGGACAGAATGAAGCTGATAAATGCATACAGGCAGCAAAGGACAGCTCTAAAAATTTTTGCAATTTCCATGTGCCAATACGTGGGTAATAATATCTATATTGACTCAATTAAATTTATTTCAAATAGAGATTTTATATCACTAAAACAAATGGAAAATTTGTTATTTGACACAAATAAAGGCAAACTATAAAAATATATACAATGGAAATATTATTTTAATAATTGTTGAATAACAGAGACAAGTAAGTGTAAGTAATAATGAATCTAACTGATTTACAAAAGGTACATCTGAAAATAATGTTCCCGCTGAGAAGAATATAACTGTAAGAGGAATATGGGTGAGGCATCTTCTAACTGAAAATTGATCTAGGTAATTAATGCATGATTAATGACTGGTCTAGGACAAATTTCAGAGGAAAAACAGCACAGGTCTGAAATCAATTTACAACATTTAAAAAAATTGTATGTATCTTGCTGATTAACAATATCTTAAAAGTATAGTGTTGAAAGGAATACTGCGGTGTATGTTGGAGTTCTGTATATTAGAATTTACAATAGTAACCAGTCTTGTCTCTGCAATCCACAGTTCTTATGAGGTGCTTTTGGCATCCAAGTCACCACAACCCTAACTAAAAGGCTTAAACCAGAAGATTCACTATCATATGACAAGCACTCCTGACACATACTGGATATGGGAATGGTTGACTCCACAGCTAAAAACATCAAAGATTTATGTGGTTTACTTCTTCTTTCGCAGATGGACTTTACCCTTATGCCAGATACAACCATGATTGCCAGCTAGGTTTTGTGGTTCCAAAACTCCTAACTGAAACAATGTCCAGCATAAGAAAAGTTTATCATCTTATAAGTACCTCTTTCTAAGAATGAAGATCTTATTCAAAAGCATCCAGCAAAATGTCCATCTCTATTTTATATTACATATACACATATATACCTCTTTAAATTTTGATATAACTCATATGATGAAAAAAATCACCATTTTAAAGTATAAAATTCAGGAGTTTTTAGTTTGTTCGCAAGATTATACAACCATCTTATTCTAGAACTTTTTTCATAAAGAAACTCCATAGGCATTAATATTCACTTCTGCTTCTCTAACCCTCCCCCTATGAATGACTAAGCCGCTTTATGTCTCCATGGGTTTATCTATTCTAGATATTTCATTAGGCAGAATCTTACAATAGGTAACCTTTTGTTTCTGGATTCTTTCATGTAGCATAATGTTTTCAAGGTTAATTCATGTTGTACCAGTAGTCCATTATTTTTTAAAGCTAAATATTATTGTATTGGGAGGGAGAAGTGAGGAAGAGAAACAGTAGTGGGTTTCAGCATCATATTTGTTTATCAATTTGTCTTTCGATGAACATTTGAGTTGTTTCTTTGTTTTGGCTGTTGTGAGTAATACTGCTTTGAGCATTTGTGTAAAAGTTCATGTGTAAACATGTTTTCACGTCTCTAAGGTATACACCTAGAATCAGAATGTCTTAGTTATATAGCAACTCTGTTTAATTTTTAGGGTTATTGCCAACATGTTTTCCAGGGTCACTGTACCACTGCACATTCCCACTGCTAATGTATGACAATTATGTTTTCTACACAACTTTGCCAACATTTGTTATTGTCTGTTTTTTTTTTTTTCTTAAGGTGTATTTATTTATTTTGAGAAAGAGACAGAGAGAATGAGGAGGGAAGGGGCAAAGAGAGAAGGAGAGAGAGAATCCCAAGTAGGCTCCATGTTGTCAGCACTGAGCCTGACATGGGGCTTGAATCCATGAACCACAAGACCATGATCTGAGCCAAAACCACAAGTTGGACACTTAAACTGAATGAGCCACTGAGGAGCCCCTGTTGTATTGTGTTTTTGTTTTAATAGCTACTCTGATGGGTATGAAGTGGTGTGACATTTGGCTTTTGACTTGATTTGCTTAATAACTCAACAACTTTACATGTATTTATTGGCCATCTGTGTATATTCTTTGATGAAATATATGTAAATTATTTCCCCATGTTTCAATTAGGATATCTTTTTATTATCAAGTAGCATTGTTTTCTGTATATATTCTGGAAATGAGACACTTTATCAGATACATGAAGTTCAGATATTTTCTGTCTCTTGGGAACTCTATTTCCCCTGCTTTGATAGTGTTGTTTGAACCACAATTTTTTTTTTTTTTTATAATTCAGGAACATAGATATTTATCCCCATTTTTTCCCCAGGAGTTGTATAACCTACATTTAGGTCTATTTTGTGTTCCTTTTTGTATATGGTATAGGGTCCAATTTCACTTTTGCATGAAAATACCCAGTTTTCCAGTACAATATTTTTGAAAAGAATATTCTTTCTTCATTGAATGGTCCTGACATCCTTTTGAAAATGAATTGGCCATGAATGCATGGTGGGTTTTTTTGTAGACATTTGAATGTTATAATGCCATAACTATAAATATAAATTCTGTTCATTCTCCAGTTTGCTGTTTTATTTTGTTTTATTTTTTAAAATGCTGATGGTTATAGTAGTCTGATTATTGATTTTCCCAAACTGTATTTGAAAGGACTATAATTCCTTACTGAGTGTGATCACTATATTCTCAGTTCCTTAGGTTTTCTTTTGTTGTTTTGGCAGTGATTGTGTTAAATGCCAAAAAATATGATTATTTAAATTGTGTTAAACGCCAAAACAAACAAAAGATCAAAATCCCTGTCTTAGTCTTGGCATCTTTGTTCTCTGCCAAGCCACTCCCTCAACACTAACCAGGCTTGCACTTGGCCTATGATTCAGCTTAAAGTGAAAATTTAAGGTTTTCACCAGTCTGCATCTTACCCTGGGAAAGCTTTCAAAATTGGCTTTCTATACTTCCAGTGCATGCAACTTTCTAATTTCCCAAAGACCTTCTCTCTACCTTTTTCTTCTGGACTTTAGGCAGGCTATTGTATGTTTTTTACTGTAATCATTTGTCCCAGATACCTGTGGTTTGTTAATTTACCTTTTAATGATTTTTTTCTTAATCAATCCCTACTGCTTTTCCAGCTGACTTCTGAGCTATTTTAAACAAAGATGAGTGCCTTGCATCAGTCATTCAGATAGCCCATAAACAGGTTAGAGTGGACATACATGATAATTTGTGATTAAGGGCTTCTCTCCTCTTGTCAGATGAGGAATCAGTTCCACACTGGGAACATAGGTTTACTTCTAAAAGAGTGATGCCATGCCCAGGAGGGCATGGGACAAGCACAAGTAAAAATACCACAAAGATTTTCTACCATTTTAACTTTGACTTTATTGATTAGGTGCTTGCTTGGGCTCTATAAAACTTTGACACCTCTGCAAGGTTCTGCTAAAGTTGTTTCTGATAGTTTTCCTTGGGTTTCAAGGTTTCAGTTAGAGGAGTGGGGCCTGGAGGTGCCATTTTGTTGATACCACTCCTCCTTCTCTATTCTTTGGCCCAAAGTGCACCATAGTAATAGCGAAAAATCAGAATGTATCTGTTAGAGGTCGGGATAAAGCCATACAATCCAAAAGTACATTCTTCTAAAGAGAAGTATAACTGAAACCACCTGTGTCACCATGACTTAGTTTTGAATTTGGGAAGATTTGTCTAGGAAAGAAAAGAATTTAAATCACCTAGGTTAAGATGTCTTAGTTGTGTTTTGCAGAAAAATTTTGTCCAAGAAGTGTAAACCTACATGCAAATATTATTTTCTTCAGCAAATTCTTGAAAGTCAGTTAATCTCAGACAAGAGTTTTTTTACCTGAGCAAACTGTTTGCTTACTGAACAACAGTTTACTTATCAAGAATCCTTTAAAGGCTCTTGCCTAGATATTTCCAGCAAGACTTAACTATTATCTTAAAATGTTGGCATATCCCAATCATTTTCCTGCCCTGAAGAACTTTCCTTAAAACATTTAAATTCAGACCCCAAGTGCTGTAAATACCTCAGTTACCACTTTCCCTTTCTAAGAAACTGGTAAGATTCTGTTAAGATCGTGTTCTCATTTACTGTGTGTTCTTACAAAGTTAGTTTTGACTTATTAATAGGTTGTCTGGTGATATTTTATAGAATTCAACACGAAGGGACCAACTGTGTATACTACAATGTTAAATAGTTATGATAGAAGTTAGTGAAGTTTTAAAACATTGATGAGCATGTTTGAGCTCTCTATGTGCCTGTACATTTTAATGTCTGCTTAATTTGGACTCTCTGAACCTGAGTACTTCCTAAACATTGTGTACATAGTATAGTTTTTGTGTGCTGATTATATTGTTTTATATAAAAATCAAGTTGTTTTTCTATAATCAGTTATAAAGACTTTTACTTTTTTTCATAATACCCTTGTTCCACATAAAATTAATATACACGCACTTTCTTAGTCTTTGAGAAACTTAATACAAGTTTCTCTTATGAAGGGCCAATCAGCAATTGTGACCAGTTAGCAACTATCATTGCTTGAGTCACCCAAATTTTTTAAGTAAAATTCCTGAGAATGTGATAGAACTTGTAAAACAGCATTTTTGTATTTTAGATATAATCACTTACCCACTGAAGATAGTGGAGTAAGCAATGACATCACCTTACATTCTGAATAATTAGATGGATAGGCTTAGGGGAGATGACTGGGGTACTTAAGAATAATAGCTAAGCTCTTAGATATATTTAAATTTAAGTACTATGTTTACCTAGCCATCAATTTCCCGTATTTAAAATTTCCCAGTGGAGTTTTCCACACCTGCTGGTCAATTTCAGCATCTCTCATAAAATTAGAAAGGAGAGAAGCTTTGTTGGAAAAGGAAAAAATAATCAGGCTGATTTTACTATTTTGTGACTTTATATTCAATTTCAGCAAGTATTTGAGGCACATATACAATGACCACCAGACCAACAATGTACTAATATTTATAATTGTTTACTAATCCATTTATCCATTTATAGAAGCCATCATATAGTTAGCAGGCTTTTAGTTTTAAGGTGGTGGAGAAATGTTTTAGGCCCTTTCTCCTCTTATACTGTAAGAAGTGCATGAAACAGGGATCTATACTCTGGCTTCATGAATCTAAGATAAATCAATATCTCCAAATCACAATATAAAAATGAATACATGATAATAGAATAAGCAGGGGCAGAAAAAATGTCACATTCCATAACAGATGAGGGAAATGCTAACAAAGTGGAGGCTGACATACTCCATAGAACTCTTGGAAGGCTGTAAGTTTGAAGGCATTGGTTATTGAAAAAAGGTTAGTTGGGGTTGGTGGTGGATGCTTCAAAGAGATATTGATGAAAAAGTTTGTATATGGAACAAGAAGAACCCATAATTGCTACCTCCATTATTCATAGTCAGGTAGATAAACCTTTATTCCAGGAGATGGGAGAGCTAATCTCTGAAGTAATTAAAGTAAGCTACTCCCAACTCTTTAGATCCCAGGAATGTAGGAGGCTGCTTACTCACCTGTGGGGCTTGAGTTCTCTTTTTCTTCCAGGAAAGGTTTTTATTGTGTGTTTTGTTTTGTTTTGTTTTTATTTATTTTAGAGAGAGTGTGAGCAAGTGGGGGAGAAGGGCAGACAGGGAGGGAGAGAATCTCAAGCAGGCTCCATCCTCAGCCTGGAGCCCAGTGCAGGGCTCAATCCTATGAGCCTGGGATCTGAGCCAAAATCAAGAGTCAGATGCTGAACTGACTGAGCCACCCGGTGTCTCCCTGGAAATGCTTTTATAAAACTGGCATGGAGGCTTATCATCTTCAATGAGCAATGTAGGACCATCTTAGGGTACCTGGGTGGCATAGCTGATTGAGCTTATGACTTCAGGTCATGACCTCATGATCCATGAGTTTGAGCCCCAAGTCAGGCTCTGGGCTGGCAGCTCAGCTCAGAGCCTGGAGCTTGTTTCAGATTCTGTTTCTCCCTCTCTGTCTGTCCCTCCCCAGCTTGTGCTCTGTGTCTCTCTCAAAAATAAATAAACATTAAAAAAAAATTTTTTTAATATATAGAAGCATTTTTTTTTTTTTTGGCTGAACTCAACTACTCCAGAGAAGAGAAAGCTAAGTGCTGATACTAGGAAGAACCGAATGATATAAACAAATAGCTACAGTTGAGGAACCTCTCCAAGATTGAAGATGATCAATGTATAAACTTAAAAAAAACACACAAAACCCCCCAAAACAAACAAAAAAACTAACCTAACTCAGGATGAACAAGATTGCAGAAAGTAGAACATCTCAAAAAAATACATATATATCAGTACCCAAAATACTAGCGCAGGAGCCCAGGAAGTTTTACAAAAGCTACATAGATTGCAGTTAGAGAACGAGATAAGGATCTTAGAAATTAAACAAATTATTAGATAAAATTTAAAACATACGTACAATTTTACAGGATATAAATTCTGTAATTCTCTTGGAAACTAGAGAGATACAAATGGATAATAGTTGGGAGTATATAAGAAAATTGAACAAGTAAGTGAGAATTTCCAGCATCCCTCTAAATGCCATTCCAAAAAGCGACAAATAAAATAATGGGAAATTAGCAAAGAAATAACATAAGAGAAAAAAAAAAAAAAATCCCAGAACTGACGTAAGTCAGTCTCCATTTTAAAAGGGTCCACCAGGGGCGCCTGGGTGGCGCAGTCGGTTAAGCGTCCGACTTCAGCCAGGTCACGATCTCTCGGTCCGGGAGTTCGAGCCCCGCGTCAGGCTCTGGGCTGATGGCTCAGAGCCTGGATCCTGTTTCTGATTCTGTGTCTCCCTCTCTCTCTGCCCCTCCCCCGTTCATGCTCTGTCTCTCTCTGTCCCAAAAATAAATAAATAAACGTTGAAAAAAAAATTTTTTTTTTAAATAAAAGGGTCCACCAAAAATAAGAATAAAAAAATTCAAAAGATCTATGTGGCATGCAGTTATTATTTTTTCAAAACATTGGTTATAAAGAGAGGATTCTGAAATTTTCCATATTTTAATAATAAGAAAGTTTCAAACAAAGAATTGAAAATTGGCATGGCAAGAAACCCTTCAACATCCACACTGAAGCTAGAAGATAATTGGATCCAATGTCTTTAAAATTCATAGTGAAATGATATTTTATTTATTCATGTATTTATTATAATAAATGGTATGGCTAAATATAGATTTATAAATTGAGTAAGAAGGTAGAATAATGATGTTTTCAGATATTCAGTGTCTCAGAAAATTTTCTTTCATATACTGTTTTATGGGAATCCAAAGTAGGATGTACTCCAAAAGTAATGAGAAAGTACAAAAGGAAAGGTTTTGGATCTAGAGAACAGAGGATCTATCTCAACAGAGCGATCAAGATAATTCCCAAGATGAGGTCAAAGAGAAAACTTGATTTCTGTACTACAGGACTTGATAAAGGATACTAGAATAATTTGGAGCAGCAAGTGACTTCAGAAGAAACACCTATAATGGCTTAAAAAATGAAATTGACATTTTATGACAGTTCTGATTGTATGAATACTGTGCTGAGTGGATTTTCAGATCTGTTAGAGGGTGTGGGAAGTCTTAGAAAAAGCTTCAAAGACTATTAAGCAATAAAAATAAGCAACGATAATTCCAAGGAAAACAAAAGGAGTAACAAGAAAGAGTTATCATAGTACATTGTGACTCAATAGCAAATAATATTCACATGGTTATGATAATTAAAACACCAAATATTAAACAAAGATTGTGATATAACAACATTTGGAGAATAGAAGTAGGAAAAGTAGAGAGTAGGAGAGCCAAAATACAAAATTTATAAATATCAGTCTCCAGATATCATTTGAGAGATAGCAATATAAGCATGCTATTTGGAAATATAGAAGGAAGATCCAAAAGAAAACTTTTTCTTCAAGATAGGGATGAGAGTAGTAGGAAATTATGGAGTTTATTCTAAGCAGTTTAGAACTATTTACTTCTTTAAGCCATATTCTTCTTTTACTTTGATAAAATATGAATTAAAAACTGCTCAGCACCATTGCATGTGCTTGGTTACTACAAAAAATAAGAAGAATGACGCCCTGTCCTCCAGAAACTCTCAGAAGTGTTTAGGATCTTTTAGATTTTAGTAATCTTCAGTCTTTGAGTAACATATAATTCACATAACTAGCGAAGAACGTTACAAAAGAAATTTTTGCATTAAGCTTCTTGGAACTGAATTAAGAAATTAGAATGAAAGCAAGACTCTCAAACTGGTTGGGTTCAAGTCTTGGGTTCAGTGCCAGTTCTTTCTATGTGCTCAAGCATTTATTTACTTCTCTTTACTTCATATGCAAATTTCAGATGACATTACTATCCACCTTATGGATAAATGCTCAAGCATTTATTTACTTCTCTTTACTTCATATGCAAATTTTAGATGACATTACTATTCACCTTATGAATTTGTTACCGTGTCTTGTTCCTATTTTCCTGCCAGGTTAAGAAGTTAATGTATGTAAAGTGCTGAGCTTAGGACTTACTATACAATAACTAATGAATGGATGATGATGATAATGATGGTGACAACCATGAGGAAGAGAACAAGGATGATGGTGGTCATATAGCTGTGTACCAAGGAAAATATTCATTATTCCTTAAGCCCCCTCAAAGATTAACAGAATTCCCAACCTAGGTAATATCCTACTTTATCCTTCATTCTTTCATAAAATTATACCTGATAATATCACGTTTGTCATCAAAATGAATAAGTTGGGAAGCAGTCTCATGAGGACAAAAAAAAAATGTGTGATCCTAATAATTGAAATCAGAGTTATTTGGATGTATATATTTTCATTGTTTTGCTTAATTTTGACTCATTTTTTTGTTGAATTTTCTTCCTATCCAAGGCCATGTTTTTGTTTTTTGTATGTCCTTTGGCTTTTTCATTTTTAAAAATACGAATCTCTGTTTAAAGTCAAAGGAGGCTGTATGCATGAAATACATGCAAAATTGTGAAGTTGTAGAAAAGAAAGAGTCCCCAAAAGGGGAGATTACTTAGTGAAGAGTGGTTTAGAATGAGGTAGATAAATTATCTGTTACTACTGTATTTTTGACAAAACATTAGAGAAGGGACAAAGGGTTGAAAGTTAATGGTTCTTCGCCTAGTGATGCCCTGCCCTTGTCATTTTGAATAGTGTTTTCTTGAAATGACATCACTATTTTAAGGCTGTGAATTCACAGGAAAAGTGCAGCTGATATTTTGGTGCTGAATGTGGTTTTTAATTACTGGATCCTGAGGGAGATGTGAAAAGCATAGCGTAGTTTTTTAATTTTCTTTCCTGTTTACAGATTTTTCTTTCAAACTTAAGTCTTAATCACTTACAGAGAAGAGTCGTTTGGAGTGGTAAACCAACTGAAAAAAAGAATTTTTCCCCAAGTCAGTTTCAAATAACTTTGTGTTTTTGACATGACTACTTATATTTTGGCGACAGAATAGAGAAACATCAGGTGTTTAGTATATTGAGAAGTTATTTCTATTTATTGTCTAAGTGGCACTTAAGAAAATTAGTCATAATCCCACATTAAACCTGATGTGTCATCAATCCATTCAGTAATTTCTGCTATGCCCTGACCTCCCTAAGGTCACTCCATTGTTGGCAAGTCCTGACACAAAGTCAGTGATTCAAATTACAGACAGCTGGATAAGCCCATCACATGTGATAGAAGCATCTATGTAGGCACTTCTTCAATACTTTGACTTGGAAAAATTTCCATTTCACTGGAATGGAAAGTGGTATAAAGTGGTATACCACTGGAAAGTGGTATAAAGATGGTCACTTCTTGAGTATCTGACAGCTCCTAGAAATTCCTGTTTGATAATTAGAGATAGAAAGACTTTGAATTCATTTTGAACGTGTAAGTGGCAAAGTGATCACAGTTCAACATAAAATATAATAATATAGTATCTGTCATGACTCGAGTATATTTGCTAGTTTTTCCTTATCCTAATGGCAGCCTAATACTACAACATCTCTCTCTCCAATTCACTGTGAAAAATGATATAGAACTAGCAACATACATGTGGACCTTTTGAATTCATGGACAACATTAAAAGTTTAATAATTTTATATTTAATGAAAGCATTGAGGTGATGTTTTTAGTTGTATTGTCATAGGTAGGTGTATTGTCTACAGTTCCGAGTTTTAATCGCTATGGCCACTTTTACATGAGTTTCTGGTCATCAGCCTATCCACAAATTGTTCTCCAAAGTTACTCAGTATCCTGAGCAAGAAATTTTGCAACAATTGTGAAAGGCTCATGTCTTTCGACTGCGTTGACCATTGACCATTTCAAAGACTTGTTTCTGAGACGCAGCAAGAGAATTATAATTACATTTCAGGCACAACAAATAGTCATGTCAGCTCCCATGACTACATGATAATAAACAAGTGCTTGGTAAGAAATGACCTAGAGTATAAGGTCACAAAGGGGTTTCTGTGTGAGAAAACAAGATTTTTCTCATAAAATGTTTCAGTAAAGTGCCTCTTTTAATAGTATGGAAGAAAGATTTCTAGCTACAGTGTTTAATTCTCCTGAAGAAGAAACTAAACATTTTATGAAAATTGGGATTTAATTTTAGACTCTCTCTCCATTTTGCCATTTGGAAACAGGGCTATCTGTTGGGGAGGTTTTCGCCTGACCTCACAAAAAGTGCTCAAATAAACGTGTTGTCCTTTCATGAATTGATGGTAAACAGGCAGTGTTGTTGAATGACTGAATGTAGTAAACATCAGGATTAGTGATTCACGGTGACTTGATTCAGAAAGATACCCAAGGGAAATTGAGTTCACCCTCTCCATCTTGGGTAGTTAGGCTTCTGTCTTTCGGTTGCAAAAATGTGAATTCCAACTCTAACTTAAAGAAAAGAGAAATTAATTGACTCCTATAGTCAAGGAGAGATATGAGGTAATTCAGAGGTTGAATTCATCAAAACTTGGAAGCCAGGGTTTAATCCCTTCAGGCCTCTTTTTGACCTCCTGTTTGTTTGTTTTCATGTGCTGGAGCAGTTTCCTTCTGAACATAAATCAACAATCACATGCCAGCAACTCCAGTGAAAAATCACAGAGTGTCCCTAAAATCCATGGATGAATACATAGGAAGGTCTCTGATTTATCCATGATTTGGGCCAATCACATTTGCCTGGGACATAAATTTTAACAGTTATTGTTCACTCCTATACCTAGGGGAGTAATGTCAATTATAGGAATAAGGAAAGGAAAGCTAACCAGACAGGCAGAAAAATAGCTCACGCAGTCCGGGGCACTGCTTCTTGCTGAAACATCGCTACAACATCATCAATGGAGATCATCCAGCATCAAATTAAAAAGCACTGTGTATGGCGAAGAGAACGCTAGAGTGGGAAACAGGAGACTACCCATCCCATCTCTGTTTCCAACTACTCTGTGAGGGTGAAAATGCCACTTTGCAGCTCTGGATTTCATTTCCCTCATCTGTACAGTAAATTTAGGCTCATTACTCTCTCAAGTTCATTTTTAATGAATAAAAATTCTTAACACTGACGGGCTCATTCTCTTGCTGGAGAACTCAGATAAAGTTGTGTTGAGTTGAATTTTGTGCTTTTTACAATGTAGTAAAAAGATTAAGAGTGGACTGTGATGGAAGATAGCTCTGAGTTTGAATTCTAGCATGTGATACTGAGAAATTTACTCAATTTCTCTTTGTCTCAGTTTTCTCATTTGTTAGGTTAGGGTAGTAATTATACTAGCTGGTAAGGTTGTTCAAAGGATTTAATTAAAACATGCATATAAAACATTTGTCAAAGTGCCTAGTACTTACAAGTACTGAATAAATATTAATCATTGTTGTCATTACTATTATTGTTTTCAACAACTGATGTCCATTGTGTCCTCAAGAGCTATATACAGAATTAAAGAATCTCTCTTTCATGGGACAGATTTTCTTCTTATTTCTTTTTTGTTCTTAAGTTAAATAGGTCCTTCCACAATCCTTACAGGGTACAGAAAATTTCTTTCTAGTTGTCCAAGGTCAGAGATTAAGTGACTTGTCATTTTAACTATGTTTTGAATACAACCCAGAGTTACTGCAACATGAAAAAATTTTAAAAAGTGGTGGCAGAAGGCACCAGAGGAACATCGATGTATGGATTGGATTGTAGGAACAGATAATTGAGCATACACAATTCACTTAAATATCCAGATCATATAAAAATAGTTATTTGAGAACTGGCCCAAGTAATTTGATCACCTTTTTCTTGCCTAATGAAAACTTCTTTTGATAATTAGTTTTCTGGCCTATGCTTTTGTCTGGGAGAAGGTAATAAAAGGTGATAAAGTAATTGCTATTTTAAATTACATCCTCAAGATGCCAAAGCATACTATCATTTGGGTCAAAAATTCAGTCATACCAGTTCAAAGTCCTATGGACAAAGTTTGTTTACGGAATGGGCATTTTTCAATGACTGTGCCAAATATCTTAGCTGCTTTTAAACAATTTTTTTGAATTTATATATTATATGAATAGTGATACCTTAAGTTAATTTTAATATGGAGATTTAATATGAAAATTCTTATTTAGTTATCCTGACAACCTCAGAAGTTAGGTACGGCATGGATTATAATTATCATCTTAATTTTAACCAAAGGAATTTGCTCAAAGTCACCTAGCTAGTAGATGGCAGACAGAGATTTGCACACAGGTATTACAACTCCAAGTAAATGTTCTTATTAATAGAAAATAGTTAATGTATTTGTTCTGTTTTTCTGATATGGATTGAAGTTCTATAGATAAATCATCACTATTAAGGTTGCTCATGTGAAGATCCATGGAATTAAGTTGGGACAATTCTAAAATGAAAATTCAAGTGATGACATCCCCAAGAGTTCAATTATCTGAGTTAAGTGTTTGTAATAATAGATCTTGGTACACAACTGGCACAATTCTCTGTTGTATTTTTCCTCTTTCTGTCACCTTTCTGTTTCTATTAAAGCACCCTGAGAGATATTATTAATGAATTAATTATTACTAAAGCATATATAGCCTCAAGGTTCATGTACAGTAAACATTAGCCACAAGGTGGTAGAATACATATACTATTTCCCTGATGAAATACCAGTCAAGTAGAACTAAATGATCGATGTTCAGAGGACATGTAGAGGGAAAAAAAGAGCGGGGAAGATGTGTGCTTGTTCATTTGAGGCATTTCATTCCATTAGTCATGTTTACTAAAAACCAATGAACTCATGCAAGAGTTGGAACACAGCTGGTTGGAACCATGGTGCTGAAAAACTTGGAGTTGTTTTACAAATGTATGTTCACTGTAGGAGCATCATCTCCATTTAATACCAACATCCTAGGCACTTGATCTACAGAGGGAAGTCATTAAATTTAATAGACAAAACCCTCATTTTGAGGATACCCTCAATTTAAAGTAGCAGGGGAGTGTAATTAAGTCTAATAGAAACTAGGCCTTGAGAATGAATATACACTAGCAAGGAAACACAGACCAAGTCTACACAGTTGCAATTACCCAGTCAACCAGGGTTATAAGCTGTGTTTATATCTGGGGATGAGAGGCAGCCTAGGGAATAGTCAGTGGTATTGTGTTGTATGGTGACAGATGGTAGCTAATTTGTGGTGAGCATAGCATAATGGAAAAGAGTGTCAGATTACTGTGTTGTAAATCTGAAACTAATGTAATATTATGTGTCAAATATACTTCAATTTAAAAAAAAGGCTAGCATTTTTCCAAAAAAATATGTAAAATAAAAACTGCTTTTATTTCGTATTACCCAATCAAAGCAACACTTGAGGTTTGAGATTTGTTTATTTATTTAGTTAGTTTGAAATGCGTTTAAATTTGGAAGTGAGTGAATATAAACCACAATATTAAGACGAGCTTAAGGTCCACGTATATCCAAACAAAGTGAAGTGAAAAGTGAAATAATTGAGTATTTCTAACAAAAGAATATATTCTGAAACATGTAGATATTTGAGTTAGCAAATGTCTAGTCCAAACCATCAGAATAATTGTCTTTGTATTCCTTTCTAGTCTTACACAGTTTACTCATAGATATGTTTGAGATTAAAGGAAATCAGTTTAATTTACAGTTAAATCATAATATAATATCTTTTATGTCTGCCATGGATAAGGTCAGCTTGATACAGTAGAAAGAATAGCTGGCCTGGGAGTTGGGTTTCACTTTTTATCTTGTCTCTATTCATTTATTCTTCTGTTTGTCAAATATATGTTAAGCTTACAGTGTACCAGTTAAGGTGCAGAGAGTGGGGTGAAGAATTAAATGAACATGACCCATTTCTTATCATTGAAGAGCTTTCAGAATACTTGGAGAGATAAACGTGTAAAAATAATTATGGTAAAATGTATTTAATACTAGAATAGATTTTTATAGAGTATATTATGAGAGAGAAAAAGGGATACATAAATATATCTGAGTCTTCTGAAAAAGTGCTCATGAATCAGTTCATGTTTTTTCTGTCTCAAAGGATGATAAAAAGCAAACAAATAAAAACAAACATGGAATGGCTTCAGAGGTGGAGAAAGTGGTGTGTGCAAGGGTATGAATAAGCACCTAAGACGTTTCTTTGAGATTTCAGTATATATGGAGATGGATGGTGCAATGGGAGTGTAGGAAGATTGGTTATTCAAGCAGGTGGGACCTGAGGTGTAAAAGAGAAAAATGAGACCAGCGAATGGGCAGTCTTACAGGATATGTTCAAAAGTTTGACTTTACTCCTTAGAAAATAATACCCCTTTAAGCCAAGGAGTTATTCATGTTCTCTCTGTATTCTTACCTAAACTGCATAATCATGCTGTTTTTTTTTTCCTTCCTATCCAGTGGACAGTACGCTATGTTGAATGAATAGGAGTGAGAAAATAATTGGTCACAATCTGTTTTCAATTTTATGTCATAATTTGTAATTTATGACCTTAAGAGGATTTAAAGGATTGCAACTTTAACAAATTTGTCAGCCAGCGGCATTCCTGGGATACTTTTATGCTCAGATTAAACACCGGAAGTCTCAGGATAGTATAAATTAACCATAGTACAGAAGTGGCATACATGTTAAAGACCAGTAATGCCAGCACCTCTTTCTTCAGCAAAGCTGGAGCAGAGCATGCATAGTTTAAGGGAAGGCTGTTTATTGGGAAGAAACAATGGAAGGAAATATCAAAGAGAATGTAATCTTTGATTTAGGTTCTGGAATAATCTGCCCGTGAGATCTGACATTTCACTCCATTCTTCTAAATTGTACCTATCAACTTCGCATTTATTGTTTGAGCATTTACAGTATTTTACACACTGTTGCATGAAACAGTGATAGACGCATTTCTTGTCCTAATTGAGCTTTCATCTAATGAGCTACAGTTAGCAAGGATTCTTTGAGAATAAGCCACATAAACCAACTTGAGTTCTCACCAGCCCAAAATGAATTAATTCAAAGGACCCAGGGTCACTGACAGACTTGAAGGGGAGGCTAGAAATCCAGGCTGTGGAAAGACCAAATACCAATGTGTTCCAGAAAACTAGATAGATGGAACTTGGAGAAAATGGACCATGTGCTGTCAGAGTCAGGGAGGAGTGATTTTGCAAAGGACAATTGAGTTATCATTAATAGAAAAAATCATGGATACTCAACAGGCAAAAGAAAATGTTTATCCCCAGTAATGTGTGTTTTATTCTTTGGATGGTTTCTAAAGCCTTTATGAGTTGTAAAAATTCTAGAAATCATTAGATTATGATCTGGTGTTTCACAGATATTGTTTTTCTTAGTGTTTATTTTTGAGAGAGAGAGAGAGAGAGAGAGAGAGGGAGAGAGAATGCAAGGGGGGATGGACAGAGAGAGAGGGAGACACAGAATCTGAAGCAGGATCCAGCTGTCAGTACAGAGCCAGATGCAGGGATTGAACTCAGGAGCTGTGAGATCATAAGTTGAGCTGAAGTCAGCCACTTGACCAGCTGAGCCACCCAGGCACCCAGTGTTTCACAGGTTTTTAAGGGGTACTTTATTTTCTTTAATATTCAGTCCTGCCTTATGTAAATAGAATCTCAGAACTAAAGGAAGACAGCTTTCATCTACAAGTTAAGTGAAAAAAATAGTGAAAGTATGTTTTGTTTTTTTTTTTCAAAAGAAGAGGTTGTGATTATATTTAAAGTAATTCTATAAATAGGCATTCTGCAATGCACCACACACTTTAGGGAAAGAGCAAGGTTCATTTCTCCAGCTCATTTAAAATTATCTTTCTGAAGTCGAGATGGCCCCAGAGAGATTTATTTTCATGGATTTATAAGCTCTCAGAACATGCAACTTGAACATGGGCTAGCTGTGAGATGTTTAATTACTGGATTTGGTCATTGCAGCAGCCACATTCATCCTCTTGTTAAAGGAAACGATGATGTTATCAAAGCTAACCTGTAAAGCTTTATTAAAACTATCTTTGATGATAACCTCTTTTAGGAAGCATTGTTTTTAATTAGACCCTGGGTTTGAAAGCAAGAAGGGTCAATGAAATAAATTTTTTAATCTTACCCCAGCTACTGTGCGACATCTTTACAAAATTCAATTACTTCTATCCAGTGCAGCATAAGAAACATTTGGTAACTGATTAAAACAATTCTTAAAGCAAATTATAGCCCTGTCAGAAAACAAGAAATCAGAATGTCAAAACACAAGGACATTTCTATACAAAATGTCTTGCAAGTGTCTTTGACAATTTCTGTCTGCTTTTTATATTAGTTTCATTAATTTGGTCCACATCAAGCAAAAGAAAAAAAAATTACTTCCATACATTTGCTATTTGAAATAAGAATCCTCAGATGAATAATATTCCCAAGGATAACCAAAGTAGTCATGTGGGGAAATTTTATGCTTTAATTTTATCCAAGCTTACTCAGCACTGTAAAAATCTATGTACAGGTTTATAGCTGTAGAGACCCCAAAATAACTGCTTTTTCTTTGGGCCATAAAACTGCATCTATAAAATTTCAGCCACTACTA
This sequence comes from Herpailurus yagouaroundi, assembly GCF_014898765.1. Classification (NCBI taxonomy): domain Eukaryota; kingdom Metazoa; phylum Chordata; class Mammalia; order Carnivora; family Felidae; genus Herpailurus; species Herpailurus yagouaroundi. The sequence goes on along the minus strand of NW_024412414.1, from coordinate 13,128,410 downwards.
ATATGTAAATGCCATTAGACATAGATTTTATTTATTGCCTTCTGGGCAGAGCCAAACATAACAATATGTTATTTGTAATATATGTGGTATGCACTTAAAACAGCTAACTTATAAGCTACATAGGTCTGATCATAGGTCTGATCCTATAACCCATTGTTAATTTTGACTTCAATTTAAATGTTGTTCGTACTTTGTTTGTAGAACATTACTGATTGTTCTTCTCTTCTAAAGCTAAAGAGAAACCCAAAGATCTACGTTGTAGGAAGATAAAACTATAAGTTATTAGTGAAATAAGGTTAGTCATAAGAAATGTAGCTTCTTATTAATAGATTTCCTGTCTTATATTAAAATCCAAGCACCAGGATCTTCTATTCAGCCTTATAAAGCCCATTAACTGAGTATGCTTTGCACATACCAGAATCCTCATTTCGGTGAAGCAAAACCTTGACTTTAGTCGTTTCTCACCCCATGTGTTGAAGTACATCAGCAACATGGAAGGATACCCATGTTCCTGTACACAGTCAATAAACTGTATATAACTGTTTCCTCCCCCAGAACTTAACTAATAATAGTTTACTATTGATTGGAAGCTCTGCTAATAACACAAACAGTAGATTAACACATATTTTTCATGTTATATGTATTGTGTACTATAATTTTACTATAAGATAAGCTGAGAGAATAAAATGTTATTAAGAAAATCATAAGGAAGGGAAAATACATTTATAGTACTGCCCTGTATTTATATTTTTAAAAATCCACATATAACTGGACTTGCACAGTTCAAACCTGTTATTCAAGGGTCAATTGTATATTGAAATAGCCACGTGAGAGTCATCAGTCAACAAGTGTTTATTGAGCCCCTTAGAACTGTTTGGCAAATAACTATATACTCCATGTTCACAAATTTTATGAGATTGGGTCTTCCCTGAAATAGAGACAGAATTTGATTCATGAAGTTTTATAATTATAACTACCATTTTGGCAAGTATAATGTTGTATAAATGAGTTTTCTCTTAAGTAATAAAAGTTCAACTGAGGAGACTTAAGGAATAAGAGTGATGGTGATAGATACATAGAGATAGATAGATAGATAGATAGATAGATAGATAGATAGATACATACATACATACATACATACATACATACAAAGAAGTTTTGGGCTCAAGAAATAAAACTTTGGCAGACTGAGGGTTGGTAGGGATGGAGGGTTGGGGGGTGGGGAAAATGGGAGATGGGCATTGAGGAGGGCATTTATTGGGATGAGCACTGGGTACTGTATGCAAGTGATGAATCATGGGAATCTACTCCTGAAGCCAAGACTACACTGTATACAATGTATGTTAGCTAATGTGACAATAAATTATTTAAAAATAATAATAAAATTTTGGAAGGACTTGGCTTTGATTCCAGAATTCAGATGATATAGCCTAGATTTATTCCCTTTCTCATACACATACATGAATGTGTGTGTGTGTGTATGCACGTAGGCACTTGTCTTCTTCAGTGCTGATCTCATTCTCCAATAGCTCACTCACTATATGTAGTTGACCCCCGAAATTCTAAGCTTACACATTTATATCTTAGCAAGTATCCCTAGTGAAAGAGATCATCTTTGTTTTGAATACTTCCAAAATGTTCCCAGAATTGAGATACTTTCTTTTGACTCACCTGTTGTCTGTAACTGTGGCCCATGGGAATGAACCAGGCCAAAACATCAGCGTACCAATTCCAGAGGAAGGACACAAAACTGTTAACATAAGCTGATGAAGCCAGTGTCCACAGATATTAAGAAACACAGTAGAGAAAAAAATATAAGGAAAATTATAGAGTATAACATCACACTTGGCTTGTGGTGTTCTTTACTATCCCTTAACTTCAATGTTGATGTCTATGAACCTCACATAATTTTATAGCGGTCACCTGACTTCGGCATCCTCCATTCATCAAAATTCCTGTCTCAGACCTCAGAAGGAGGCAGGATGTATGGATTAGGCTTGGGTACTCAAGACTAGGTTTGGCATGAGAATGAAATGCAGGTGGCCTAGTGCTGTAGGTTTGGAGCAATGTGAAGCTAAACACTGTCAAAATTCTAGGCCTACCTTGCCATCTCTCTGTCAGAGACCTCTACCTACTTATGCCTCAACATGATGAATCCATTCTCAAACTCATCCCATTCATTGTGTCCCAAGCTAAACTGATTCTCTTTCCTGCCAACTCAGTTATCTTCCATTATTGTATTCGACTCTTTATGATTACTCAGGATTACTCCTTGGTAGCCTCCCAGTAATGTCTTTTATAAGATATTCCTTTTAAAATAACTGTTTGTTTAATTTAAAATGTGACTAGATAATGAATTTACTTGTAACTGTGAAAAGTATCCGTCCTGTCTCTATCTCCTTGTTCCTTGGATCCTAGTGTAGGCTAACACTGCTTTTAGTTTCTGGTACGCTAACTCGATAAAGACAGCTATGCACACACAAAATTGCATACTTTTGTTTAGTCTAAGGTTAGTTTTATCCTGGGCTCTACCTTGAATACTTTATAATATTTTCAAGAATGTTTCTATATTATACCTTTAAAAAATTCATTTTTAAATGCATCTATAATGATATAGTATCCATGTAACATATATATGTAACTAGTGATGAGCACATATTTCTAACCTTTTTGCTATCGTAAACAATATTGTAATGAATAACATTGTGCATATATCTTTTTCTTATAGAGTTTACAGACTCTTTAGATTCTTATCTACAAATACTAAATGTTTTTATCTAAGTATGTAATTTGCTTTTGACTTTTTCTTGCTCATGCAGAGTTTATTTTTATGTAGCTGATTGCACTAGTTTTTCTTTTATGGATTTTGTATTTGGTATCATAATTAGAAAGGTCTTTCCAACTCTGAGACTATTAAGAAACAAAATAAAACTAAACTCTTGTGTTGTCTAATGCTTTCATGAAAATCTTATAGTAATGCTTTGGTTTTTCTATTAGAATTATCTCATTCTCCTTTTCCTCTGTTTCCTGATAAATTGCATTTTTAGAGCCTCACAGTGTTTGTTGCCTTGTCTTTAACACTCACTTAATAAATTTTTGTTCACTGGGAACAAATTACAAACATTGGTCTTTTAAATATCTACAGGAGTATGTCTAATCCAAGTTTGAAGCTTTGTAATGCATATTTAATTAACTCATTTTCTTTATAGAATCATTTTAGGTGAAAATTAATGCTCAAATATAGAACTCTTCTTTTAATGACTATTTTTCTTTTAATTTTTAGAAAGTCACACAGACCTACTTTCAAATGGAATTAAAGGATGGTTAGTTTGAAAAGAAAGGAAGGGATTCTTAGATAAGAGTCTGGTTTTGATTTCAGACAAACATAGTTCTGAGTCTCATTTCTACACATTGAAGCTGTATAAACCGGACTACCTTCCATGTGATGTGAAGTTTATGAAACTAAGACTCAGTTTCCTCATCCATGCAGTGGGGTTAGTAGCACTTACTCATTTAGTTGCTGTGAGGCATAAATCAGGGCATGTCAATAAGCCATTGATTTCACTAAAATTGAAATGATGTGCTAATATGCATCATTAGATAGAAGCTTCTTTGTAATACTGGATACGCATTTTATTTCACAAGATAACCTCAAAGTGTCAGGTAATTGCCATGCATAGTGTTTAGGGGATCAGTATAACCCACATATTGAAGGTGAAGCCATTTCAGAGTTTGAAGTAAGTTGTGAAGCAACATATATCTGAAAACAGATGAAATGTGAAAATTCCAATTGAATATTATTAATTTTTGTCCACCTTCAAGAAACTGATACTATACACTTTTCTGTGTGCAAAGTAGGAGGTTTAAGGAGATGATTAGAATGGTACTATTTCTTCTGTTTGAATTTAAAGTGTTTTGACAGAATTTTGGCCTCATTCTCACTGTACCCAAACAAATGTACATGCCAGGCTGCTACATGGGAACAGTAGACATGTTCTATTTTATTGCATTGCAGGAACCAGCTAAACTTCGCGAATCAGACCAAAAACTCATAGTCCAGTCTGTATGAATAATTAATCCATAATCCAGTTATCCCTTCATTTTATCAAATTAGTTAAGAATTGCAGGTTGTTTACTTCTGGCAACTTTGGTAATATTTTGTGCATATACTCACTGTCTTACCTTGAACACCATAAGGAGATCCAGGGAATCTGATTTCCCCAAGATCCTACTTGAAACCCCTTTGGTAAATATTGCCTCCCATGCCTTGTTTACTTACAAACAAAACAAAACAAAACAAAACCCAGAAGCTTTGCAATGTTATTCCTTTCAGAACTCTCCTTTCTGATGGAAATAATTAGTCACTGAAGAATGTGCAGCTCCTCACCTAGGAGACAAGCGAATTGAAAAGGCTAACATGTTAGTCAGCATTTCAGAAGCAGCATAAATGCAGGAACTGGACACACAAGGAGAAAGCCATTCCTTCAGTTCAGAGGGGACACTAGGCCCCAGAATAGATAAACAACTCAATTTAATATAATCACAGGAAGAAAGAAAGTTAAAACCGGGGTGTGTGTGTGTGTGTGTGTGTGTGTGTGTGTGTGTGTGTGTCTGTAGGTTATGTAACATTAAAGAAGAGGGGCATATATTACATAATTTTCCATTTACAATTGAAGTGTGTGCTGCTGCTGTTGTTTTTGTTCCTTGGCTGTGTAACTTTCTGACTAATACCTCCAGTAGTTTCAGTTCAGTGACCTTTAGAATTTGTTGAGAAAAGCCAGGAACTATGTGTTGTCGGGTCAAAATGGCTGAATTAACTTCATGCTTTCACTGGGGTAGTGAGTGTGGCCATCACAACTAAGGGTTGCAATGTAGAGGGGGAGGGGAGGTTTTGACTCTGAAGTCATAAATCTCAGCAGTGGAAATCATCAAGTGGATTATTTCTGTTTCCAAGGCATGTCTGTATGTGCCCTCTGCCCAGTTTCCAAGTATGATATATACTTTCGGTTTTGAAAGTCAGGCACAAAATCCACGGTTTAGAATGCAAGCAGTGACCCTGATCATTACTGTGAGAAGTAAGGGAGATGTTTCATTTTCAGAAATACTAAATAAAAGCTGGGCTGTCCAGTTAGCAGCAGATTTACAACCTACTGGAAATATGTATGAATTCCCCCCACACCACACACACACAAAGGAGTCCCAACCCTTTAGACACTTCACTTCCTGGTTCTTCTTCTTCTCTCCCTTTCGCTGGCTTAGGTTCTCAGGCTGTTTGCTGGTCTTTGCAATGACCATGTGCCATAGAATAAAAGGAGGAGAGACTAAAAGTGTCTGCGACACCTCAGGGAATGTACACTTGTTCCATCAGACTACTTTTTGCCTTACATGGGCATAGATGACTTCTGGGTAAGGCTATAACCTCTGCAGTTCTCAGCCAGTGAGGAAACAGGGGTGTTCTGAGTGCTAGGAGATAAATCGCCTGCTGTAACTGCCCAGAGTGTGTCTGTCTAGTAGACCCGTGTTCTTGCAAGAACTTTGTTTAAATCCTCATGTCATTGTTCTCGGAGTCTTCACGTCCCTCCTTTGATTGGGTCAATGGGCTTATTTCTCACAATTACTTAAAGAAGTGCTTCACTCTGTATCATATGGAAAATCAGAGAATAAATCTCTGTTTAACAGACACAGCACTGATTCTCTTTGGTTCTTCTGTTTGTCTAGGCCAGTAGGTCTCAATTAAGTGTGAATTTGCTGCCCCACCTCGTCCCCAGGGGACATCTGGTAATACTGGGGGACAGTTTTGATTGTCACACCTGGCACTGTGGTGGGGTCCCCTGGTTAAGGAAAGAAAAAAACAAAACAAAACAAAGCAAAACAAACCTCAAGGCAACCTGGCTATACCCGTACATGACAACATTCCTCATGACCTTGTAACATGAGACCACTTAATCAGACTGCATGTTTGTGTGTTACTCTATATGGGAGACGAAGAAGCAGCAAATACATAAAAAGCTACACCTCCTGGTGTTCTTCGGGTAGGAATCCAACTGGACGGTGCTGGCAGGAATAAAGTTGCTTCCTGGAAAGAAAAGCCTCGGAGTCATGACTCTGTGTGAGAATCCTGCTGCAGCATCTAATGAGTGGAGTCTGGGGACCCTCCTCTACCACTCAAAAGTCAACTGTGTGAGGTGCAGAAATCATGGGCCATCATATGGGTTGAGGGCAAATTTGGATAAAACATTAACCAAGCTTCTTGAAAATAAAAACTTGATAAAGGTAGAGCACCAATGAATATACTGAATTTTTTTGAGGACACAGATTTTGTTATATAAAAACATGTAGGCATGGAGTTTCTACTAGATTTAGTTTTAATTGTCTTCTGACAAATGGATTTTTCCCTTTGGCAAAAGAATACCATCCGTGTCCTCAGGGGGCAAAAAAAAAAAAAAAAAAAAACACCCCAAACAACAACAACAACAACAACAACAACAACAACAACAACAACACAACAACTTAGTAGGTAGTTTGCATTGTAGTCCCTCAACTGTGAATTATCTGTAATTTTCCAATTCCAAAAAAATGCCTTTTAGCTATTTTTCTTCTTTAAAATTAAAATGGATTTTGCCTATATAGATGTACCTTGCCTTAAGCAAGTTCTGTATATGAAAACATGAATAAAAAAATAAAAAGATTAGTCTTGGCTAAATGTTTGCTTTAGAATAAGAATTTATAACTTTACCAAAAACAACACTGCAGGAAAGATTCCTATAAAAATACAAGTGATGATACTTTTACATAGTGTGATTCGGTTTCCACTTTGGGGGACACATAAATATTAATTTAAACATTAAAAAAATTAAAATCGGTTAATCAACAGGTCACTTTTATAATGCAGTCTGCTCTTCTCTAACAAAAACTTCTCTTCTTTGAGTAAATACAGTTGTTAAAGTGCATGTTTTACATCATTTCTATGTCTATTAAATAGGTCCTAGAGATGTGCTTTTCATCTCTACACTGCTATTATTTTTGTAAGAAATATTACCAAAGGTAAGACTTTTTGTTTTTTTTTTATCAGTCTAAGTTTTTAGAGTTGTTAATCCAACTGAGCAGGTTTATATATAATGCAGCATTATGTGAAGAAGATGCTGAGTATGTATTGAAAATCAAAAGAAAAATTAGAAGGACACCATCAGGTATTAATCAAACATAAAGCTCTAGCAATCATTCTCAAAATTTCTGCAGCACTCACATTCATTAACTTATTTGTTCATTCATTCTTTCATCAGTTATATATTTAGTACCCACCAGAATTTATTGCCTGTGAGATGTGTTCTAACATCCAAGCCCTAGGTGATGGTGATACAGTTTTTAAACCAGACAGGCAGGTCTTTCTTTCCCTGATTTAAAGTGGAGGAGTAGAGAGGAAGAACCACACAGTCTGCTCAGTGGGGAGATAATGGAGGGCAGGGCTATGAAAGTGCATAGAATCGGGGCACTTGGGTGGCTCAGTCGGTTAAGTGTCCCACTTCAGCTCGGGTCAGGATTTCATAGCTCATGAGTTGGAGCCCCATGTCAGGCTCTTTGCTGACAGCTCAGAGCCTGGAGCCTGCTTCGGATTCTATGTCTCTCTCTCTCTCTGTCCCTCTCTTGCTGGCCTTCTGTCTCTCAAAAATAAATAAACATTAAAATAAAAAAAATACATAAAAGAAAGTGCACAGAATCAATGATAAGTAACTCTGTGTAAGGATGAGTGGGTCTGGGGCAGTCTCCTAGAGAAAATGTCATGAAAACAACCTTTGAAGACTGAGAAAAGAAGAATGACAAAGGAGTAGGTAACTTCTCAAGTGTCCATGGAAACTTGAAGTTCACTTCATGTCATGATACTTTTTCACTTAGTGTGTGTTGTCTTACTACTAAACTCATTTGGAGACTAATGGGGGAAGAATTCATTTATAACAGAACCTGGAAGCCAGACTAGAATGCATACAGTAAGACACCTTAAAATAGCCATTACCGGGGTGCCTGTGTGGCTCAGTCGGTTAGGCATCTGACTTCAGCTCAGGTCATGATCTCGCAGCTTGTGAGTTCAAGCCCTGCATTGGGCTGTGCTGGCAGCTCAGGGCCTGGAGCCTGCTTCATATTCTGTGTCTGCCCTCTCTCTGCCCCATTCCTGCTCATGCTCTGTATCTCTCTGTCTCTCAATAGTAAATAAATGTTAAAAAAAATTAAAAAAAAATAGCCATTACCTAAAACTATACCCATGATATAATCTGCAGGACGGAATTTAGCTATTTTCTACTGAGGGGGTCTGTCTTTTGGCCTATTTCCAGATTCTGAGTCTCAGTTGTGTCATTCTTAAACTGGGCATAATAATATCTACCTTTAGAATTTTTCCCCAAAATTTAAAATTACAGAGCTCTCATTTCTAGCATATAGTAATTTAATTTTTCTCTTGACTGCAAGAAATTTGTCATCACAATACAAAAAACAGTTCTAACACAAAATTTACTCTATTAATATACATGATAAACATGATAAATATACATATAAATATACATATATACATATACATGTCATATGTATATCCTGTGTAAAAAGTATTATAAAGTGACTTATTATTTTTGTGAAAGGAAAATAATTTTATTTTTTTATTTTATTTTTTTTAACATATCAAGTTTATTGTCAAATTGGTTTCCATACAACACTCATTGCTCATCCCAAAAGGTGCCCTCCTCGATACCCATCATCCACCCTCCCCTCCCTCCCACCCCCCATCAACCCTCAGTTTGTTCTCAGTTTTTAAGTCTCTTATGCTTTGGTTCTCTCCCACTCTAACCTCTTTTTTTTTTTTTTCTTCCCCTCCCGCATGGGTTTCTGTTAAGTTTCTCAGGATCCACATAAGAGTGAAAACATATGGTATCTTTCTCTGTATGGCTTATTTCACTTAGCATCACACTCTCCAGTTCCATCCATGTTGCTACAAAGGGCCATATTTCATTCTTTCTCATTGCCACGTAGTACTCCATTGTGTATATAAACCACATTTTCTTTATCCATTCATCGGTTGATGGGCATTTAGTCTCTTTCCATAATTTGCTATTGTTGAGAGTGCTGTTATAAACATTGGGGTACAAGTGCCCCTATGCATCACCACTCCTGTATCCCTTAGCTAAATTCCTAGCAGTGCTATTGCTGGGTCATAGGGTAGGTCTATTTTTTATTTTTTGAGGAATCTCCGCACTGTTTTCCAGAGTGGCTGCACCGATTTGCATTCCCACCAACAGTGCAAGAGAATTCCCATTTCTCCACATCCTCGCCAGCATCTATAGTTTCCTGATTTGTTCATTTTAACCACTCTGACTGGTGTGAGGTGATATCTGAGTGTGGTTTTGATTTGTATTTCCCTGATGTGGAGCAACGTTGAGCATCTTTTCATGTGCCTCTTGGCCATCCGGATGTCTTCTTTAGAGAAGTGTTTATTCATGTTTTCTGCCCATTTCTTCATTAGGTTATTTGTTTTTCGAGTGTGGAGTTTGGTGAGCTCTTTACAGATTTTGGATACTAGCCCTTTGTCCCATATGACATTTGAAAATATCTTTTCCCATTCCGTTGGTTGCCTTTTAGTTTTGTTGGTTGTTTCCTTTGCTGTGCAGAAGCTTTTTATATTCATGAGGTCCCAGTAGTTCATTTTTGCTTTTAATTCCCTTGCCTTTGGGGACGTGTCAAGTATGAAATTGCTACGGCTGAGGTCAGAGAGGTCTTTTCCTGCTTTCTCCTCTAGGGTTTTGATGGTTTCCTGTCTCACATTCAGGTCCTTTACCCATTTTGAGTTTATTGTTGTGAATGGTGTGAGAAAGTGGTCTAGTTTCCACCTTCTGCATGTTGCTGTCCAGTTCTCCCAGCACCATTTGTTAAAGAGACTGTCTTTTTTCCATTGGATATTCTCCCCTGCTTTGTCAAATTTCAGTTGGCCATACATTTGTGGGTCTAGTTCTGGGGTTGGTACTCTATTCCATTGGTCTATGTGTCTGTTTTTTGTGCCAATACCATGCTGTCTTGATGATTACAGCTTTGTAGTAGAGGCTAAAGTCTGGGATTGTGATGCCTCCTGCTTTGGTCTTCTTCTTCAAAATTACTTTGGCTATTCGGGTCCTTTTGTGCTTCCATATGAATTTTAGGATTGCTTGTTCTAGTTTCAAGAAGAATGCTGGTGCAATTTTGATTGGGATTGCATCGAATGTGTAGATAGCTTTGGGTAGTATTGACATTTTGACAACATTTATTCTTCCAATCCATGAGCATGGAATGTTTTTCCATTTCTTTATATCTTCTTCAATTACCTTCATAAACTTTCTGTAGTTTCCAGCATACAGATCTTTTACATCTTTGGTTAGGTTTATTCTTAGGTATTTTATGATTCTTGGTGCAATTGTGAATGGGATCAGTTTCTTTATTTGTCTTTCTGTTGCTTCATTGTTAGTGTATAAGAATGCAACTGATTTCTGTACATTGATTTTGTATCCTGCAACTTTGCTAAATTAATGTATCAGTTCTAGCAGACTTCTGGTGGAATCTATCGGATTTTCCATGTATAATATCATGTCATCTGCAAAAAGTGAAAGCTTAACTTCATCTTTGCCAATTTTGATGCCTTTGGTTTCCTTTAGTTGTCTGATTGCTAATGGTAGAACTTCCAACACTATGTTAAACAACAGTGGTGAGAGTGGATATCCCTGTCATGTTCCTGATCTCAGGGAAAAAGCTCTCAGTTTTTCCCCATTGAGGATGATGTTAGCTATGGGCTTTTCATAAAGCTTTTATGATCTTTAAATATGTTTCTTCTATCCCGACTTTCTCGAGGGTTTTTATTAAGAAAAGTTGCTGAATTTTGTCAAAGGCCTTTTCTGCATCGATTGACAGGATCATATGGTTCTTATCTTTTCTTTTATTAATGTGATGTATCACGTTGATTGATTTGTGAATGTTGAACCAGCCCTGCATCCAGGAATGAATCCCATTTGATCATGGTGAATAATTCTTTTTATATGCTGTTGAATTCTATTTGCTAGTATCTTGTTGAGAATGTTTGCATCCATATTCATCAGGGATATTGGCCTGTAGTTCTCTTTTTTTACTGGGTCTCTGTCTGGTTTAGGAATCAAAGTAATACTGGCTTCATAGAATGAGTCTGGAAGTTTTCCTTCCCTTTCTATTTTTTTGGAATAGCTTGAGAAGGATAGGTATTATCTCTGCTTTAAACGTCTGGTAGAACTCCCCTGGGAAGCCATCTGGTCCTGGACTCTTATGTGTTGGGAGATTTTTGATGACTGCTTCAATTTCTTCGCTGGTTATGGGTCTGTTCAAGCTTTCTGTTTTGTCCTGATTGAGTTTTGGAAGTGTGTGGGTGTTTAGGAATTTGTCCATTTCTTCCAGGTTGTCCAGTTTGTTGGCATATAATTTTTCATAGTATTCCGTGATAATTGCTTGTATCTCTGAGGGATTGGTTGTAATAATTCCATTTTCATTCATGATTTTGTCTATTTGGGTCATCTCCCTTTTCTTTTTGAGAAGCCTGGCTAGAGGTTTACCAATTTTGTTTATTTTTTCAAAAACCAACCCTTGGTTTCATTGATCTGCTCTACAGTTTTTTTTAGATTCTATATTGTTTATTTCTGCTCTGATATTTATTATTTCTCTTCTGCTGATGCATTTGGGCTGTCTTTGCTGCTCTGCTTCTATTTCCTTTCAGTGTGCTGTTAGATTTTGTACTTGGGAGTTTTCTTGTTTCTTGAAATAGCCCTGGATTGCAATGTATTTTCCTCTCAGGACTGCCTTCGCTGCATCCCAAAGTGTTTGGGTTGTTGTATTTTCATTTTCAATATTTGTTTCCATATATTTTTTAATTTCTTCTCTAATTGCCTGGTTAACCCAATCATTCTTTAGTAGGGTGTTCGTTAACCTCCATGCTTTTGGAGGTTTTCCAGACTTTTTCCTGTGGTTGATTTCAAGCTTCATAGCATTGTGGTCTGAAAGTATGCATGGTATGATTTCATTTCTTGTATACTTATGAAGGACTGTTTTGTGACCCAGTACATGATCTATCTTGGAGAATGTTCCATGTGCACTCGACAAGAAAGTATATTCTGTTGCTTTGGAATGCAGAGTTCTAAATATATCTGTCAAGTCCATCTGATCCAATGTATCATTCAGGGCCCTTGTTCCTTTATTGACCGTGTGTCTAGATGATCTATTCATTTCTGTAAGTGGAGTGTTAAGTCCCCTGCAATTACCACATTCTTATCAATAGGGTTGCTTATGTTTGTGAGTAATTGTTTTATATATTTGGGGGCTCCTGTATTCGCTGCATAGACATTTATAATTGTTAGCTCTTCCTGATGGATAGACCCTGTGATTACTATATAATGCCCTTCTTCATCTCTTGTTACAGCCTTTAATTTAAAGTCTAGTTTGTCTGATATAAGCATGGCTACTCCAGCTTTCTTTTCACTTCCAGTGGCATGATAAATAGTTCTCTATCCCCTCACTCCCAATCTGAAGGTGTCCTCAGGTCTAAAATGAGTCTCTTGTAGACAGTAAATAGATGGGTCTTGTTTTATTTTTTTTTTTTTTCCATTCTGATACCCTACGTTTTTTGGTTGGAGCATTTAGTCCATTTACATTCAGTGTTATTATAGAAAGATATGAGTTTAGAGTCATTGTGATATCCATAGGTTTCATGCTGGTAGTGATGTCTCTGGTACTTTGTCTCACAGGATCCCCCTTAGGATCTCTTGTAGGGCTGGTTTAGTGGTGACAAATTCCTTCAGTTTTTGTTTGTTTGGGAAGACCTTTATCTCTCCTTCAATTCTAAATGACAGACTTGCTGGATAAAGGATTCTTGGCTGCATATTTTTTCTGTTCAGCACATTGAAGATCTCCTGCCATTCCTTTCTGGCCTGGCAAGTTTCAGTAGAGATCAGTCACGAGTCTTATAGGTCTCCCCTTATATGTTAGAGCACGTTTATCTCTAGCTTCTTTCAGAATTTTCTATTTATCCTTGTATTTTGCCAGTTTCACTATGATATGTCTTGCAGAAGATCGATGAAAGTTACGTCTGAAGTGAGTTCTCTGTGCCTCTTGGATTTCAATGCCTTTTTCCTTCCCCAGATCCGGGACGTTCTCAGCTATTGTTTCTTCAAGTACACCTTCAGCACCTTTCCCTCTCTCTTCCTCCTCTGGAATACCAATTATGTGTATATTATTTTTCTTTAGTGCATCATTTAGTTCTCTAATTTTCCCCTCATACTCCTGGATTTTATTATCTTTTTTCAGCTTCTTCTTCTTCCATAATTTTATCTTCTAGTTCACCTATTCTCTCCTCTGCCTCTTCAATCTGAGCCATAGTTGTCTGCATTTTATTTTGCAGTTCATTGATAGCATTTTTTACCTCCTCCTGGCTGTTCCTTAGTCCCTTGATCTCTGTAGCAAGAGATTCTCTGCTGTCCTTTATACTGTTTTCAAGCCCAGCTATTAATTTTATGACTATTATTCTAAATTCACTTTCTGTTATATTTAAATCATTTTTGATCAGTTCGTTAGCTGTTGTTATTTCCTGGACGTTTTTTTGAGGGGAATTCTTCTGTTTTGTCATTTTGGATAGTCCCTGGAGTGTTGCGGAACTGTGGGGCACTTCCCCTGTGCTGTCTTGATAAACTTGCGTTGGTGGGCAGGGCCACAGTCAGACCTGATGTCTGCCCCTAGCCCACCGGTGAGGCCACAGTCAGACTGGTGTGTGCCTTCTCTTCCCCTCTCCTAGGGGCGGGATTCACTGTGGGGTGGCATGGCCCGTCTAGGCTACTTGCACACTGCCAGACTTGTGGTGCTGGGGATCTGGCGTATTAGATGGGGTGGATCGGCAAGGTGCACAGGGGTGGGAGGGGCAGACTCAGCTTGCTTTTCCTTAGGAGATCCGCTTCGGGAGGGGCCCTGTGGCACCGGTAGGGAGTCAGACCCGCGGGAGGGATGGATCTGCAGAAGCACAACGTTGGGTGTTTGCGTGGTGCAAGCAAGTTCCCTGGCAGGAACTTGTTCCCTTTGGGATTTTGGCTGAGGGATGGGCGAGGGAGATGGTGCTGGCGAGCGCCTTTGTTCCCTGCCAAGCTGAGTTCTGTCGTCCAGGGCTCAACAACTCTCTCTCCCAGCCCTCCTGTTCTCTGAGCAGAGCTGTTAGCTTATAACCTTCCAGATGCTAAGTCCCACTTGCTGTTGGAACACACTCTGTCTGGCCCCTCTGCTTTTGCCAGCCAGACTCGGGGGCTCTGCTTGGCCGGCGGGCCGCCCCTCCGCCCGGGCTCCCTCCCGCCAGTCCCTGGAGCACGCACAGCCTCTCTGCCCTTCCTACCCTCTTCCGTGGGCCTCTTGTCTGCGCTTGACTCCGGAGACTCCATTCTGCTAGTCTTCTGGCGATTTTCTGGGTTATTTAAGCAGGTTCAGGTGGAATCTAAGTGATCATCAGGACGCGCAGTGAGCCCAGCGTCCTCCTAGGCCGCCATCTTCCCAGGATTCCCCCAAGAAAGTAATTTTAAATGACAGTTTTCTAAAATGGACAGGCAAACCTCCATGATATTTTATAATTACAGCGTAGAAATAAGATACTTTACTATAGAATTGTTAATCATTCTCAAAATGAAGAAGAGTAATTAGCAAAAATCAGTGGGATATTTACATCCCATCATTTGATGTTGGAAACAATCAGTTCATACTTAAATTTTAAATTCAGCTATAGGCTGAATAATGGGCTCCCTAAAATGTCCATGTCCTAATCCCCAGAACCTGTCAGTACCTTGCTTTGTGTTATAAAGAGGACTTTGTAGATATGATTAAGTAAAGAATCTTGAGATAGTTGGGAAGGCTGAACCCAATGTAATCAAGGGTCCTCTTAAGGACAAGTGTCTCTATAAGAGGAAGGCAGGAAGATCAGAATTGGCAGTAAGGGGTGTGAGCATGAAAATTAGTTGTTGGAGTAAGAGGAGAAGGCAAGGGCCAAGATCCAAGGAAAGCAAAAAGCTGAAAACAACAAGGAAATGGGTTTGCTCTCAAAGCTTCCAGAAGGAATGTAGCCTTCTCAAAAAAATTGGTTTTGGACTTTTGGCCTCCAGAACTGTATGTTAGTAAATTCATGTTATTTTAAACCATAAAGTTTGTGGAAATTTGTTACAACAGCAATGGAAAACTAATGCAGGTCTAAATATACCCTGGTATATTTATATAAAAGACTGAAAATGACTGATACAATAATGGAATTAAATAGTCAAAGAATGTTAAAAGCCACAACGTGTAATATATTTATATTTTCACTGCAAAAGTAATGTGATTACTTTTTATACATGCAGAATTACTGTATAAATTTCAAACTGTGTTTAATTCATTTTACTGCAGTATGAAATGAGACTAGAGTAATGCTTCTACAAATACTCTGAGACATTTTAATACAATATGGAAACATCATATAGATACTTTATTCCTCAGCTAGAAGTTTGTCATTTTGTTTATAAGTAAAGTTAGCATGGTAAGTAAGCCTTAGAGAAACCTCAGTCTGTTTTCCATATCATAGTAAAATTGGTTTCACTGTAGACCAGTTTCTCTTGCAATGCTGATACTAATGCAATTTTGTTTTAAGCTGCTTACCGGGAATCAGTGTCTATTTGTTTTGTATGATTAGACAAAGAACACCTGTTAAAATTTCCTAAAACTTGTATCATTTTCTCCCCATTGTTGAGAATGTCCTCTTGTTTGACCCTAGTCTATGGAAATGGGATGTGTGTTTGAGACGGTACTGCAGGAGGAAACAATGCATGACAGCAGAGGTAGGGAGATGAGAACAACTGTGGGAAAAGTCTCCATCTTATTCACGGTCCAGAATGCTGGTTGCTTTCGGGAAGAAATAAATTTGTATTGGCTTAGGGGACATCCGTTTGTGGACCATGCTGCTTTAGGGGAATTTTGTTGCATTTTTAATTCCCTGACCTGGGTCGCTGCAATCAAACAAAATTTTATTCTTTTCACTTGTGTTCCAGATGGAAGAAAATGTAAACAGCTGTCCAAGTGGTAATGGAGCCTTTTCTTCCACATTCTTGCATGTCATTATGTTAGAGATTTACTTTTTCAGCAAATTGAAACCTCTAAAACCTAGTAATCAAATTTTCCCCCTCTCTCTTGCTTTCTCTTCCAACTATCATCAATTGCTTACTTTCAGAAATAGTTTTCCAAAGATGACGCTATGATGAGGATGCATGGTCATTATCATATTTACTCTTATCAGTACCATATAGCATTATGTTGTTTACAATAATTAGCTGCTGGAAGCAGTCCTGTAAACACAACAGTGCGCCATTCTGCATATAGAAAAGCAAATCTCTGTTAAGGGAGGGGATGGGTACATGCTCGTTTGGCTACCGGTTATGACTGCGCTGTAAAGATCTAAAAGAAACCACTCATTCACTGCTTTTCAAGATGATGAGTATATGTGAAAAAATAAGATATGAGGAAATTTGGAAATTTTAATAAAACCATTGGGAGATGGGTCCTTTTTTGAAGTTGATGAGCTAATTATGTTCACTTGAGAAGCAAGACAATGAAATTGAATAATTAATGTATTTATCTTACACAAATTTAATTCTATGCATAGGATAGCCCCTATCTCCTTACTCATATTAAACAAGCAGTGGTTATAGTTACACCAAAAACAACCAATGTGAACTACCAAAATTTATGATAAGTATGTATAAAGGTTGTTTCAGGGTTTCCTGACCTTTGAAAAGAGCTAAATGTGTGGTGTAAGTGATCTTTAAGTACGTTGTGACAAATCAGCACTCTCCTTGAGGAAGAAATTGAAGAATAATTGAAAAGCATAAAAAATATTGAGCAATGGATTTAGAGGAGTCGACATAGGAATATATACACAAAACCATGTATGTTTCTTAATGGGAATTTTATAAACTTTTCAAGGATAATTTTAATTTTATAGAATTGTTGCTTTTCTTGTTGTCTTTAGAAAGTGACTGCCTCTTAAAATGTAACCTCACTGTCTAGTCACCATTTCAACACACATCCATCGAGCACCTCCTATATTCAAGGCATTGCTTCATTCAGAAAACATGAAAAATCAGACACTCCTTCTTAGAGCTGTCTCATCGGTACAGATATATAAAAGTATAAAGTGATGTTATTTAATAGTGAAATCGACAATGTACTAACAAAGCAGTAGAAAGTTAGAAAGTGACATGAGAGGAAAAACTATTTACGATTTCTCCATTAAGGTATTTTGGGGTGTTGGGAGTCTGGGTGTCTCAGTTGGTTAAGCGTCCAACTTTGGCTCAAGTTAAGATCTCACGGTTTGTGGGTTCAAGCCCCATCAGGCTCTGTGCTATGACAGCTGGGAGACTGGATCCTGCTTTGGATTCTTTGTCTCCCTCTCTCTCTGCCCCTCCCCTCTTCGCACTCTGTCTGTTTCTCTCTCTCAAAAATAAATAAAAATTTAAAAAATTATTTTAAAAAAAGGTATTTTGGTGCCTGGGTGGCTCAGTCACTTAAGTGTCTGATTCTTGATTTCGGCTTAGGTCATGATTTTGCAGTTCGTAGTTTGAGCTCTGTGTCGGGCTCCATGCTGACAGTACAGAACCTGCTTGAGATTCTCTCTCTGCCCCTCCCCTGCACACTCTGTCTCAAAATAAATGAATAAACATTTAAAAAAATATATTGGAGTTTTAGAGTTCATCTGTGTTTGCTAAATTATTAATAGAAGTCAGATAGTGAAAATTAGGGAATAAATTGATAAAATGTATTTATTTACCTGCACATTTTAAGAAAAAGCAAATCTGTATTTCTACATGTACTTTTGTGTTTCTCTTTGTTTTCTAGTAGTATGGGGAAGAAATAGTTTTCAAAGTTATTTCATGGCCAGATAAAGAGTAAACAATTTAAATAGTGAAACAAGCCAGCAGGCCACTTCTAATGACAAAATTTGATATTGGTTATGAGAGTTCAGAGGACATTTTTTAAGGAATCTTTGAAAAATGCTAATGGAAATTTTTTTTTTCTTTTAAATGTGTATCCATTTGCTTGTTTTTATAAAATATTCTGCTTCCTCTAATAACCGTATAATGCTGGGTAAGTCATTCTAAGTGGTTAAGTTAAAGTCCTGTGCTGTCATGTGATCGGAAGAGAAACTTCTGTAGTGGATGGTGTTGTTGCCCCGTGCAGATTGCTTTTCCAGGCCAGTGCATGTACTCTCCTGCCACTGTGAGCCTTGGCTGTTAAAGGCTTACTGTTACTTTTTTTTAAGTAAGTACCCTCAGTAACACTGGAGCTGTGGTGCCTGAGAGAGGGTACTGTCCTCACGCACCCTCTTCCAAAGCCTGAGCCCAAACTAACTGACATGAGGGGCGGCAGCTATTTTCCTTTTCACAAGGTGGAGTCAGCTTAGTGGTACAATCCGTGTTCCAGAGCTTCCCATTGGGACAGGCTGGAGTTACTTTATAGCTGCTTAGCTATGTCTCCTGCCAGGTTCTGCTTCCCTCCCTCCCTTTATCCAGAGCAATTAGCTCATAAGTTACTCAAAGAAGAATTCCGACTCAGACTTTCTGCTAGGGAACAAAGTTAAAGCAGTATCTCTGTGTTCCAACTATCTATCTAGCCCAGTACTTGACACATACCAAATTCAGATAATGATAATTGAATGAATATCGAATGATGTTTGAATTCATGGTATTAGCTATTAAGTGATATCTAGGGCTACAGGTTTGTTGGTAGACATATGTCTTGACAGACCTCTCTACCCTGCAATGTTCATAAAGGAAATAATTTTAGTGACCATTTATCAAACTTCTGCAGGTAAACATTGCAAACCCATTGTCATTTTAGTTTTCTTTTCTTGTTTTAGGTTTTTCTCCCTTAGAAAGTCATTTTAAGAGGTAACCAACTTATCTGCTACTAGGTTCAGTCAAGTGTTAGTAACAACAGCAACCACAGAAATACATACACACACACACACACACAAATCTGGATTTTAGAAACCAGTCTGTTCTAGTATATAGATTGTTAAAAGAAAAGTTGTGAAATACATGCTGTGAATAAATTGGAAACGGACTAGCTACAAAACTTCTATAAAGATACTGAAGACATCTTAGGATGGTAGAGTTGCATGATGGTATATAATTTATGCACGGTTATTTATCTGCAACTATCCAGAAAAAATATAGGTTGTTTAAATGGCTTCAGAGCTTAACCCTTCCTCCCATTTTCCCCCAGACATGTCCTATTATCTCACATCAGTCCTGACAGTGAGTTGTCTTGTTAAAAGGCTTGCAATTCCATTACAGATAAGCTCCAAATATTGATTTGTACCTTTTATTTCCTTGGTCTGAGATACAGGTGGGGCGAATGTTCAAATCTGTTGCTGCATGGCAGAGAAGAAATTATCTCCAGAGAAAGGCAGATGAACGTACCAAATGGTTTACTAAATTTCTACTTCACTTGTACATCTTTGTGTAGGCTAAGCCTGTGTTGATCCAAAGGTGAAGGACATACCAAAGTGGGAGCAATGAACACAACTCCGAGACACAGGAAGTGTTCAGTAAATACACATGGAAGGTGGTAGTAGGGCATGGTCCCTCTAGAATGGCCTCAGCCATGCTGACCTTGTGGCAGTCGGCAGGAAGGACATGATGTGCAAGATAGAATTCCCAGTGCCTGCTTGGTAGGCATGCAAATTCATGCATTTGTTGTATAAAAGATTTAATGTGAGCTCCTCAGGGTAAAACAAACAAACACAAACAAAAACTCCTCTTTGTCTCCTATCCTCAGAAATCTATATCATAATGAATCCCTAGAAGAATGGTGATTAAATGAGTGAGTGAATGACAAATTGAGAATAATTATTACATATTTATTTGGCATTGTATGAGGGTGCAAAATGTGGGAAGCCATTCCAGCTTTGCCTGCCCACACCTTCATTCCTTGCTGACTCTCATTCAGCCTTGCCTTGACTTAATGTTTTGAATATTTATTTATTCATTGCTTCCCTTCTCATACAGGACCTTTGTCCCAAGTGTTCCCAGTTGTTGGTCATATTTTTTTCCCTTTACCACAATTATTTCTTACCCATTCTTGAGAGGTTGGCTCAAACATTTTATTCTTAGGGGAGTTTTCTTTGAACTTCAGGTTTCAAAATCAGTTTGTTTATTTTCTACCAATCATGTTAACTTGGTTTATTTGATTTAATAAGAGGTTAATTTGAAATTTTCAAATTTTATCATTCATTAAATAGTATCATAACTGAGAAAGTAAACATGGAATAATTGTCTAATGTGTTGTAGCACTGTGAGCTACAATATAGATAATAGATTATCTATTAATATAGATAACCAGCCCACCTTGACGAAATTTGTATTTTTCCTTTAAATTCTTTTAACTTATGTTTAATTTATCCAAATGACTATATGCACTTAATCTATGTTCAGATGTTAAGACGAGTATTGTATATATTTGATGGGGTTTTTGGAATGGAGGTGGCTTCTGGAACTGACAGTCAAGAAAGAATTCTTGAGGTGTCTTTGGTGCAAAAACAAAAGGTGATTTTACTAAAGCACAGGAACAGGACCATGAGCAGGAAGTTGGGCATCAAATGATGGGGTTTGGTAGTGATGGGAGTTTGGAGCTGACAGCTGAGAAATAATTCTTGATATGTCCTTGTTTAAAAAAAAAAAAAGGTGATTTTATTAAAGCACAAGGACAGGACCCTGGCCAAAAAGAGCTACCCACAGGGAGAGGAGAGACTGATTATATACTTGGTAGTTGCGGGGAGGTAAAGGCAGGGGACCTTTCCAAAGAGATTTTCAGATGCTAAGGAAGACTCACAGGACCCTGGAGGCCTAGCTATTGTCCTTGTTTTTCCCTCCAGCAAAGCATTAACATTAAGACATTAGAGAGTTCCTGGAGAAATGTTTTATTCCCCAGCCTCAAGTATTGGTCAGTGGGCTGCAAGTTACAAGGCAATTTAATTTTATCTGCCATTTTCTTCTGTCTTTGTTTCCCACATGATGTTGAGCAATTAAATATCATATAATTTTTCTAGGAATAGTGTTTCTACTAGATGAGTAAGATGTAACTATACGTGGTGTCTGACAGTTATTTTGTTCTTAGCATACGATGACAGATATTTACATTTGCTGCTCTGTTTCTTCCATTTTTATATTTAATTACCTGATACTTTAGATAAATTCCGTAAGATAATTTTTTCACTTAATTATAGAGGGTATATATTACATTAAAACTCATAAGTTATTGACTTAAAGAGAAGTAAAATCACAAACTCTTCTTGCTTGCTGGTAAACCACTGCTCTGCTCTGTTTGTTGGCAAGTTCTTCAGAACATAGACATGATGATTATTAAACTCAACTCTCAACATATTATAGAAGGCAGCTGGCATAAACTGTTTATTGTTTACCCAATATCCATTTCCTGGGTTCCATAAATCTAGATGGATTCAAACGATTCATTTTTATGGGGGAGCCTGAGCAGAATTGATGTGTCCTGGTCTTGGCAAAATTCATGGATGTGTCTTCCCCAAGCTTTCTCTGTCCTCAGCACAGGTGTAAACAAAAGACTGTATGGTGACAATGTTGAAAGATAGAAGTAGCTTACTTTCTGAATTACTTGCTGGAAGACAGCCATAGGCTGCCTAACCTGCCCTGGGCTTGGGTAATGTTATGCAAGTGAAATTCCAGGTTTATTTATGACCATGGTGATGGGGTTTTGGAGTGGTACAGATCTGGAGCTGATGGCCAAGAAAGAATTCTTGAGACGTCTTTGGTGCAAAAAAAAATGTAATTTTATTAAAGTACGGGGCAGGATCTGTGGGCAGAAAGCTGCACTGAGGTTGGGAAGAGTGATTGGTTATATACTGTGGAGTTGGGAGAGGTAAAGGCAAAAAGGAGGCCTCTGGGAGGACTTTTGTATGCTAAATAAGACTACTAAGATAACTGAGGCCTAGCTATTGTCAAGCTAAGGTTGTTTTTCCTCTAGTAAGCTATTAACATTAGGACAGTAGGGGGTTCCTGGAGAAATGTTAAACTTTGTAATTGTTTCATTTGTCAGTGGACTGCAGGTGATAAGAAAATTTAATATTTTTTTAAGTTTATTTATTTTGAGAGAGAGAATGAGTAGGGAAGGGGCAGAGAGAGAGGAGGACAAAGGATCCAAAGCCAGCTCTGCACTGACAGCAGAGAGCCAGAAGTGGGGCTCGAACTCATGAACTGCAAGATTGTGACCTGAGCTAAAGTCGTAATATTAACTGATTGAGCCACCCAAGCATCCCAAGGAAATTTAATTTTACCTGCCATTTCCTTCTTGCATTTGTTCTCCATATCACTATGGAGGGGAGGGTGATGTTGGGGCTCCAGGAAACTGAGTCTACAGGTTTCTGGAGATTAAGCTATTGATAAGATTGCCTTTTTCTTATAATTTACTAAAACATATATACACTGATGAAGACTCTGTCCTGCTTGACTGTGATATCTATCAGTTAAGCATTTGTTTTCTTTCCTTTTCCTTTGTTCTTGGGCAGCCAGAAGTGCCTGCAAAATATCACCATATCCCACCCAGGGGCAGGGCAGTGTTGGTAGCTTGTGCTTTGTCCTCAGCTTGCCTTATGCTCCCTCATCAATGGCATAGCCTTGCCTTGCCTGACTATAGCGTGTCTTAAGATTTGCCTAAACTATCACACATCTCACTTGGTCAACAAAATCAATCCAACAAAATTCCATTTAGTGAGCACTGACCAAATAGCATATATTGCGTGGCTGTAATTATAGATAGAAATAGTATTCCTTTTCTCTAAGGTCAAAACTCATCAGGAGAGGTGTGGCTTTACAAATCAATACACAAATGTTATTTGCTGTTATCATGATAAAAAATAAACCAAGAAAGATAGGTATTTATGTTAGGCTGCTAAGGGTACTATAACAAAATATCATAGCATAGACATGGTGACCTAAACAACAGAAATTTACTTTCTCACAGTTCTGGAAGCCTGAAATCCACGTTCAGGGTACATGAGCTAGCCTGCTTGGGTTCTGGTGAAGGTTATCTTCCTGGTTTACAGACAGCGGCTTTCCTGCTATGATCGCACATGGCAGAGAGATAAAAAGATCTCTTCCTTTCTCTTATAGAGCCTCCGTCATATTGGAATAGGACTTACCATTATAACCTCATTTAATATTAATTACCACATAATGACCCTATTTCCAGATACTTTCACATTTGGGGTTAGGGCTTCAACATGTGAAATTGGAGAGGCAATTCAGTTCATGACAGTATTTTCTAGAATTAGAAATTAAGTGTTCTATATTTAGAATCATGGAGAAAAGGAATAATTCCTCCAGAGTGGAGGGAAGGGGCGGTTTCCCAACCAAGTCAAATTTTAAGCTACGTAATGAAATAAAAATTATTAAAATTGAAAATATCAAAAATTCAATTAAATATATACCCACAAACACAAAACCATTGAGTGCAATAACTGAGATAAAAAGCATAATTAAGATAAAGAAGTCAGAGATTGTAAAATGGAAAAGATATGGTAAATATAAGATCTATCAAAGATATACGACACAAAACCATAATGACGTTTAGATATAAAGAGCAGAATAAAGGGAAAGGAAGAAATTATCAAGAAATAATAGTATAAAATGTCCCAGCACATGAGAGACACACATGTAGAGATAAAAAGAGTCTAAAAAATGATGAGGTGAGGGATATTTTTAAAAGTGATACACCTAACCATGCCATCATAAGACTTCAGAACACAAGGAAAAGTGCTAAAAGTTCCTGGAAAAACAAAGATAATCAATGAAATATTGAGTATTAAGGCGGCATCAGATAGCGCATCAGGAAAACCAGTTTCTAGAAGACAGTGCTTTGAGATTTTTTGGGAAAATCATTTTAACTATAAATCCTATACCAGCCAAAGAACTAAGGCCAAAGTAAATATTTCTAAGACAAGAAGATTCACAAGACACATGTGTGTTTTTGCCAGAGAAAAAATGGAATGGAAAAAAAAACTTAAAAGTACAGTGAAAATAAGCTATAAGATGATGTCCAGAAGGGTCTAATTTAGTAAAAACAGTTCAAGTAAATCTAAGTTGAATGTCTTTCAAAAAACTATATAGAGTCTATCAAGTGAAAGAAAGAATATGAAACTAAAAAATGATTGATACTGGTAACTAATATTTGAAAGAAAAATTTCTATTTTTCTCAACAAGAAAAAAACAAACTAAAAGCAATAACAAAATCACAAAAACACGGCATCCAAGGCATCCATAAAGTACAATTACATGTAGCGTGATCTTAAGCAATTGATGAGTTAAGAAAATAAAGGAATTTATCTGAATATGATTCCAGAAATCATTTTTATCAAATGAGAACTAGTGGACCTTGGAACCACAGGGAAGAAATGTGAATCCAAAATTGCTAAAATGCTGCTAATGGTTTTAAGTATTGGCAGTCACTGATTTAAAAACTAACAGAAGTCTTAGGTTTACGATACCCAAAAAAAATCTTACCACAATTGACAAATTGACAGGAGACATAGCTGAAGAAGAGAGCTGGATGGTGTTGGAGAAATATGGAGAAAAGGATCAGAATGTTAATAATCTTTAAAACGGCATAATGTGTAGAAATACTTTCTAAACTGGTGAGATGATAAGAGGTTTTAAGTGTTCTATTTATAGATTAAAAGGTAATCAGTAAAATATCTAAAAATATTAAGATAGCAAAACCCTCATGATGTAGAGAGAAATATTAGGTGATAAATGCTTGCATTATAAGAAGTCAGAAGATGCTGTCTAAAGTTATATAACCGGGGCACCTGGGTGGCGCAGTCGGTTAAGCGTCCGACTTCAGCCAGGTCACGATCTCGCGGTCCGGGAGTTCGAGCCCCGCGTCGGGCTCTGGGCTGATGGCTCAGAGCCTGGAACCTGTTTCCGATTCTGTGTCTCCCTCTCTCTCTGCCCCTCCCCCGTTCTTGCTCTGTCTCTCTCTGTCCCAAAAATAAATAAACGTTGAAAAAAAAATTAAAAAAAAAAATAAAGTTATATAACCAAACTTAGAACCATAAATACATATCAATGAAACAAACATAGAATTTGGAAACTAAAGTCCAAAGTAACGGAGACCATGAAGTTGAAATTATATCTGGGAAGTATGACTGAAGGTGAGGAGAGCAAGAATGCAGCCATTAACAAATACAAAATATATCTCTGCTAACCTTGTACATTGAAAAGTACTAAAATTACCTATTTAAAAAGTGAAACTAATAAAAATTACAACAATTTTATTTTCATCCCTTTGTTTCGCAATGCATTGTCTATCAGATTGTTCTTGGATACTGCTTCAGATCTTTCCAGCCTCATCTCCTGTGTCAGCTGACTCTGCACAGTCTTTGACCAGATTCCTGCAGATGCCATTTGTTGGCATTTGCTTCAGTTCATACAGTGTACCCTTCATCTTCTGCTCCAAGGCTTCTTTGCCCCAGTTGCTTTGGGACAACCCTGGGTACCTTTTCAGCCTTCACATGTGCACAAAGCATGGATGTGGAGGAGTTAATGCCCCCGTGAGATAGACTTGGAGCAGTGAGGGTCATGAACTTATGGATAGATGATTCTCTGAGTCTCATCTAAATCTCAGAACCCATTGGGATGTAGCAAAGAGTTACCCATAGACAACTCAGTGTATTCACTCTTGTACTGACTCCTCTTTCTGCCCTCCCCATCCCTCATCTCTGTTCCCTCAGTTTATCCTCCTAATTTAACCAGTAAGTGTGAACTAATTGTAACCACTCTGCTTCTGCTTTAAGGGAGCCAAGAATAAAACCCAAGGCATATGTAAGGGGAAAATAAATTGTCACAGGACTACTCATCTGTGAATCCCTACTCAATATTCTGGGAAGGACATCTGAAACCAGTCATTAATGCTCTTTATGATAGCTTCTAGAAACTTAGACATGCTAATATATCTAATAAAAGAGGTTAGGTGATAAAATGCAAATATATCTAGTAAGAGAGGTTAGGTGATAAAATTGTCTTGCCACTATATTGAGGTAAGAGTCAGAAGACACAGGAAACTTAAAAGGTTAACATGGATTTCTTATGTGGTGCAGGAAAACCCATTCTCTCCTACCGTGTTTATTTGGAGGGAAAGGGGAGAATCCTTTCACTAAGGTAATAAAGACAACCCTAACAAGGGGGTCACTGGTCCTTTGGTGGTGGCTGTAGACAAGATTTGACACTATTACATGTAATAGAACAGGACTTCTTAGTATCAACAGGAATAATGGAATTGCAGAATGACAATGTTATTTGTCAGCAGTTTACTTTTAAAGGCAAGTTAGATATGATTGCTATAATTGGTAACAAGCCTGAGTGACAGTCAGAATTCTGTAATTGTAGAGATGAATGACAATGGCTAATAGATCATGGTGTATCCTCAAATGCAACACATTGCCAGTCAAAAAAGGAGTTACTGAACTTTTAATATTTTTTAAAAAACCCACATTAAAAAAAATAAGGCTAAGGAGCAGAAGATTGATGTCAAAGATCACAAAGAAAAAACCACTATGTTTGTAAGATCTGTTTCCAGATGCCAGTCTTAACCCAAGGCCCATTGATTGAAAGTAGAGCAGGAAGAATATGTGATGATACTTCAATTATGCATAGTAAATATGCTTTTAATTCTTAGTAGAACAATGGCTGTTTATCAGAGTAAGTGTGCCCTGGGAAGGGCAATGTCCATAGTTTTTGAGTATTGTTAGGTATGAACTCTGAATTGATACTTGGGTACATGGCAAGCCATAAAGTCCTCTAGTTAGAGTGTGGGCTCTGGAAACCAGGTGTAAAAAAATCCAAGCCCAGTGTATGTATGGACCAATTATGTCTTTATTTTTCCAATCTCTGAGTATAAAATTGTATAAATATATATAACATCCAGCCAGCAGAACCTTCAAATTGTCTCCCATCTTGTAGCAGAAGAGGTGTTAAAGTAGAAAGAGCCAAGTATAAGATCCCTAAATGTTCTTTCTTATTGCCACATCATGGCAATAACAAATCTGAAGGACTACCACATCCCAAGAGGAACTATGGCAATTAGCATCACTATCAAAGACCAAAAGGATGTAGGAATGGTAGTCCTATCATATTTCCATTTAGTTAACCTATGTTGCTCCTTTAACCACAACAATAACAACAACAAAATAACACATGGATTGGAGCAGGACCTCCCAATACTTAGGACTATTTTAGACAGTTGTGTTATCTTTACTGGAACACATCAGTACACTATCTGACATTTGGAATGTTAACAATGGTCTAATGAATGCGCTTTTCTCAGTCTGCATCAGCAAAAGGAAGCAAAATTAGATTGTCTTCTCATGTGAAGGATAACAGTACATATCTACTTTCTTGTTATGTGCTATATTAATTCTCTTACCTTGTTCTCATGTATAGTTTATGGCTATCTTGATGATCTTGGAATTATGTGGAGTATCACATTGGTGCACTATACTGAAGATTATCCTGATTAATCTTGTAAGCAAGAAGGACAAGTAAGTGAGATGTCCTAGTAAGATAAACATGCCATGTGATGACAGATAAAACTACAAAGCTTCTGAGGCTGCTACGTAGACATCTTTAGGTTTCTAAATAACTGTGGCATCCTGAGATATCCCTTTTAATAAACGTGATTTATTTCACCATGTTCCCCCTATCCTTAATAAAGAGATACATAACTTAGGGCGTGTTCTATATTTTTCACCATGTATTGTCCCTAGAAATACTGACCAACTGAAAGAAGAGGGAAAACACTTCAAGCATACATAATAATTCAGTTGGTATGAGAGATTGGTGTGAGCCAAAAGTGAACTGCTGTCTTATTATATCCCATTTCAGGGGTGGTTCTAAACAAAGGAGTAAATGAGAATCTTCCTAGAGGACCAAGCTGTGAGCAGTCTGTTCACTGTTCTCTTTGTAGGGAAGAATCAACCTTAGTTATGAATGTACAGGGACTACTGAGCAATAATGGTGAGTGCTTTGCATACTTAGTAAAGAGTCTGGAAATAATAAGTGTAAAAAATCAGACACAAGAAACAAAGAGTCATGGTGGTAGACTTACAGGAAAAAGCATGATGAGTGCACTTGTTTGTGCCTCCTATTAATGCCCAACAGATGTCATCCACTGCAAAGAGATGCCTAACCACCAAATTGAAGACAGTAACTTGTTCTGGAATGTCAATCACTCTCTCTCCTTGATCACACAAGTCTTAATATAGTGAGCCATGGATTGAGTGACCATGGCCTCATGGATGGATTTATGTATGAATTCATAACATGAATTCAAACATGAACTTCCTCAACATATAGGTGACTAGCTACTGCCACTGCTGACTGCCTAGTCTACCGGCAATAGAGACAAATCATGACTTTTCAATATGGCACCATTCCTCATGGAGTTCAGGTACCTGCTTGATGGCAAGTTGATTATAATGGACATCATCCATTCTGAAGGAAACAGTGATTTATTCTTATCAGAATTGAAAGCCACCCAGGATATAGGTTTTCCTTCTCTGCCTGCAGTTCCTCTGCCAGCACTACCCCATGAGGACTTACAGAATGCTTAATCTATCATTATGGTATACTATATATCATTGCCTAAGCGCAAGGGATCCCTTTTATGTCAAAGGATGAGTGACACTTGGTGAATGACAATGGGATTTTCAACATTTGTACAATGAAACCTTATCATTCAAAGACAGCTAGTCAAATATAATGATGGAATAAACTATTCAAGACTCAGCTAAGTTGACAGTTCTAAGAACACACCCTGCAGAATTAGAGCCTGGTCATCTAAGATATGATATATATACTAAAAGTGCATTTGATATCTGGTGGTGTCAACACTGGGTGGAATACATGGGGCCAAGAAATGAAAGGGAATAGTATAATTGGCTTTTCTTACCATCATTCCCAGTTATCCATTCGCATAATTTGTGTCCCATCCCAATTCCAGATCATTTAGCTGAGAGGTCCTGAATCATAAAGGAGGAAAACTTTCATTAGAGGACACAATAAATATTCTATTACAACTACCTGATCTCTTTAATCATCTTATTCTCATGAACTCACACAAAAAGAAAGAAATTAATATATTTCTGGGACTAGTTAACCCTTAATGCCATTAGAAGCAACACTGCTGCTGTCCATGGGGTCTTGGAGGAGTATATCTGTAATGTTGACTCTTCATTGGAGTATCTCCTGGGTTTTATGTGAAAACTAAGAGTTGTGAAAAACAAGGTTGTTTTACTAGGACAAGGGATCTAAGGGTCCTACCTTCCAAAGGAAGAACGTCTGGGTTACCTGAACAAACAGCTTAGAACAGCCTGAGTGCTAGCTGAGGGTGAGGCAAATCTAGAATTTTTGGTACAGGGTGATATTGTGGATATCAGTTATGGTCCCAAAATGAGTTCCAGTGGGGCATAACCATTTTACACCAAACCTCCTGCCTTTAAGTTATTGCAGGGAATTGGTCTGGCTGAATCCAGAAGCTGCCTCTGTTGCTGATTAGACTTAGTGAAGGTTTTTAATAGATCCGAGTGATTCAAAGTGGGAACTAAGTTTGATGCCTTTTTCTGCCCAATTTCATATCTTTTCAGCCTGACCAAATATTCAAGCAGTGTTTCATGTAGCCTCACACAAATGTAACCTGAAAGTCTTTTGTCTCTCACAACTCCCATTTCTCTTCAGCAGTTTCTCTAATTTCATGGTATTGAGGACCCACACAAACTTGATTGGTACGTGTGTGTGTGTGTGTGTGTGTGTGTGTGTGTGTGTACCATAGATGTGTAGGAGAGTTAATTCCTCCCAAAACATTCTTGTACCAATACATAGGGTAGCCATACATCTTCATTGGCCCAGGATAGATCTGAATTATATCAGCTGTGCCAGCAATGCTAAAATACTATCTCTTTTCACTATCATAATTGTCTTTTCCTTTTTAAAATTTTTTTCAACTTTTTGAACAAATCTTATTTTTTAATGTTTATTATATAGAGAGAGACAGAGACAGAAACAGTGTGAGTGGGGGAGGGACAGAGAGAGAGAGGGAGACACAGAATCTGAAGCAGGCTCCAGGCTCTGAGCTGTAAGTGCAGAACCCAATGCTGAGTTTGAACCCACAAACCATGAGATCATTACCTGAGCCAAAGTCAGATGCTTAGCCAGCTGAGCCACCCAGGTGTCCCAGTTGTCCTGTTTTACATGATAAAGTATATGGTTGTCTTATTGCTGGATGCTAGAGCCAAATAGATAAATGCTGCCCCCATGCTCTGTCTAGGTGGATGGCCCTGAAAGAGTTTGATATGGTAGACTTTTAGATATCCCCATAGACTTGAACAGTCATTCATACTCAGTGTTAGAAAACTCAAGTGATACATCTTTTATGGGCTTTTTTTTCTTGCTCCCATTTAACCCTCCCTGTCCCTCACTTGTAGATCACATTTTCTTTCTTTCTTTTTTTTAAGTTCATGTATTTATTTTTGAGACAGAGAGGCAGAGAGAAAAGGAAAGAGAGAATCCCAAGCAGTGTCTGCATGCCAGCACAGAAACTAGCATGGGGCTTGGTCCCACAAACATGAGATCATGACCTGAGCCAAAATGAAGAGTCAGACACTTACCTGACTGAGCTGTTCAAGTGCCCCAGTAAGTCACATTTTCAAGTAAATGACTCATACATGACAAAAGACAGAAAGTCCTTGTTTCAGGCTCTGCTGTAAGTAAAATCCAGCCTATGTTGACTTGCTTTTGGTAAATAACAATAGCTCTGTCCACTTGCTATTACCAAATAAAAAAATACCATAATATTTCATGACTTAAAATACTAAAATCAGGGCTCCTGGGTGGCTCAGTCGGTTAAGCATCCGACTTCAGCTCAGGTCACAATCTCGCGGTCCATGAGTTCGAGCCCTGCGTCGGGCTCTGGGCTGATGGCTCAGAGCCTGGAGCCTGCTTCCGGTTCTGTGTCTCCCTCTCTCTCTGCCCTTGCTCCATTCATGCTCTGTCTCTCTCTGTCTCAAAAATAAATAAACGTTAAAAAAATTTTTTAAAAAATACTAAAATCAATTTTATCTTTCAGGTATGCAAGATAGTTCAGGTTTTTTCAGCTCACCTAGGTTGGCCTTAGAGCTGGACAGCTTTCTTATTACCCCTTTGTGTGGATCTGCTAAAGTGGTTCTCCTCCGAGTATCATTCATCCTCCTTGAACTGCATGTAGCCACAACATGGTTTTCTCTGGCAATACCACAGGAACAAGAAAGTAAGTTGGTTACTTTCAGTCAGTTAAACATCCAACTTTGGCTCAGGTCATGATCTTATGGTTCATGAGTTTGAGCCCCACATTGGGCTCTGAGCTCAGAGCCTGAAGTCTCCTTCAGAGTCTCTCTCTCTCTCTCTCTCTCTCTCTCTCTCTCTCTCTCTGCCCTTCCCTGCTCACACTCTGTGTCTCTGTCTCAAAATTGAATACACATTAAAAAAAAGAAAAAGAAACACATTAAGGGTATTTAAAAGCTAGACCTATAGCCAGTCAACTTCCATGCTGGTGGTCCAAGTACGTCATATGTCAAGTTCAAAATCAAGGGACAGGGACGTATAGTCCACCTCCAATAAAGCAATGGCAAGGGTGTATATTTATATATATACACACATACACACATATATGGGGAAGGGTAAAGGATTGAAGCTGATATATTGATCTACTGTATGATTTTGAAAGGGATACCAGTATATTGTCTGTGAAAGAAAAACTTATACTGTATTTCTGATAATAATGCCAGTGAGCCAATAGGTAAATTCTATTTAATGGAAAATATCGTGAAACTCACATTTTCTGTGTAACCACCATTAAGACAATGCAATAGTTGTATTTTTTAGAAAAGCAGACAAGAATGGGACAGGCAGAAAAGTTGGTAAAGCCACTAAACTCTTGGTGAAATCCAGATTTTAGAGCTTATGTTGTATGATGTCTTCCCTGTGTCCAGGAAATAGGATACAATAATAATTATTATACATGGAAAAACCTCTCAGTATTTAGGGTTAAAACAATTAGAGTAGAAGAGGAGCCACATTAATGAAATACATTTATTTTCACTTAGAGCCCAATCATTTTACCTTATGATTTAGAAAGATCACATTGGGTCTCATGGTAAATAATGCTCCTAAAATGAAAGTCTTGCAAAAGCAATTGGTGTTCATTAGAATTCAGTATGGGAAGCAGCAGGTGGCAGGCAGTTCCATGGAACAATTTTGCAGTGCCCTTCTATGGTTGAGGCAAAACAATTCATGTCGCAAGATGCCAGGTCTTATTCTCTGTTGTAAGTTATCACTGTATAACAATGTTTATGTTTTTTTTACGAATATAATCAAGGAGCTCAAACTGAATTATTGCAATAGCTTTCTAAATTATACATTTTCTTAACATGTGGTAGAAGGGGAATACATGCATTTCACGGACTGTTATCACTTTGAAAAGCAATACATTTCATGGCAAAATGTAGTTATGTTCCCCTCCTCCCCCACGGAGGAAAGTGAATTTTTGAATATCTGTAACATTACACATATGTGGTGTAAAGTGAAAAGACAATTTTGTGCTGGGGCAGAAGACCAAAAAAATTGTTATCACCCATCTTTCAGTGTGCTTTTTCCTGAAAGAAAGTAAATATGTGTAACAGATTTCCCTTCCTGACACTGATCCCTACCTCTCCCTTACCAAAAAGGAAAAGGGAAGGGAGTAAAATAATTTTGATTTCCTGTGACCATTTAATACTTGTGTCCTTTTCAAAGCTTAACTATCTAGTTAATTTTCAAAGTCTGTGCAGTTACAGCTTAAAAGACTGTATTCAAGAGAAACCTTTAATTATGTCTTTAAGAGTGGAAACGACCATAAAAATTATAGCAGTTATTTTTGCCTTCCATTTGTCACACCAGTGGCTATGGCAAAGAGCTCCTGGTAAAGAGTTTTAAATGACAGATTTGCGGGGGTGGGGTGGGGAGGGGAGTGGATAAGTGAACCTGCATTGAAATCTGTGTTTGGCCTTTTACTGTTTGTGGGATCTCCGACATACTATTTAATCTTTCCAAAGCTCGGGTGCCTTAAAACAAAGGTGACAATACCTACCTCATGAAGTTGTTTATAAGGATCAAGTGAGATTTTAGCCTTAATGTCTAGCCCCGAGGAAACACTCAGGAAATTATAGAAAATTATTTATGACTTAGTAATAGTAGAAGAACTACCGATGGTGGGCATGGGGAAAACATCTTATATATGTTTTAAACCTGGGTTTTTCAGAACAGATGTGTATCTGCATGAAAAATAAACCAAACAATCAAAACAGCAACACCAACAAAAAAAATACAGCCTATGTTGGTATATCGTATAACTTGAAAATAATTGTATAAGTCCAATAAAGCATTAAGTGTTCATCTTTTAATTATTTTAGAGAAAAAATGCTATGAGAGGTGCCTTCACTGGAAGGCAGTTGTATACAAGTAATAGTTATTAGTCATATTTGTTTCCTGCAAGAGGGAGAGGACATCAAGATTCCGTGAGGCTTGAAACTTATAAAATTCAGGGGCCCACTTCAAGAATTGGTGGGTGAGGAGAGCCTGAGTATTTTACCTGGAAGTGTTGGGAAGAAGACAGAAATTGAATTTCCTCATAACAGGGAAGCAGAAAAACTAGCAGCCATCGAGGTGGATTATCCTTGAGGCCCGCAGGGGAAGAAAAGCAGTGCTTCCTAGTTTCCTAAGTTTGTTTCACTGCCGAAGGAATTCTGTGACACAGGCCGTTAAGAGGGTCTAGACCTGTCATCCTGTGCCTGATGTTGGGGCGTCCTGCAGAATGATGCTGTCTCCCTGCACTGGATGCAAACTGAACTCTTAGTTTCAGTGTCCCCCAGACCATGTGGGCACGTGAGGATTCCTTACATGTGAGAAGACTCCTGACTCCATGCCTCAGCAAAACTGTAAGGCAATAAATCAACTTTAATGTGATGTCAGATGTCACAGTAAATGCAAGTGCACTAAGGTACCCTATCAAAAATGTAGAGTTGTACTGGGTTTTAAAAAAATCCAGCCGTATGACAATTATGAGAAAGATATATAAAACAAATTGGCAAAAGAAAAAAGCTTGGTTAATGTACAAGTATATAAGGAACTTCAAACCAGGAATAAGGCAGGGATGCCAAGTATAATTCCAATCTAAGAAATGTCAACACATTTTTACATATGCCTAAAGATTTTTACAAAATTATAAAGGTGCAATCATGTGTATAGTTATATGTTTGTTGGTATATATGTATATAAAAACATGCCTATTTATGTACTCATAAAGATATAATTCACTATATATAAATATAGTATACTGTATAAAGCACTATATGTAATGAGATATATATATAGTCATTACACGTGTACACATACACACAACCTTTATCCATTAAGCAATGTAGCCGCAAAACATGTCGTGGTAAAGCTTCCCCAAAATCAGGATTACTTGTTTTAAAAATCTTGTTTTTTTTTTTCAACGCTTATTTATTTTTGGGACAGAGAGAGACAGAGCATGAACGGGGGAGGAGCAGAGAGAGAGGGAGACACAGAATCGGAAACAGGCTCCAGGCTCCGAGCCATCAGCCCAGAGCCCGATGCGGGGCTCGAACTCACGGACCGCGAGATCGTGACCTGGCTGAAGTCGGACGCTTAACCGACTGAGCCACCCAGGCGCCCCTAAAAATCTTTTTAAGAAATATTTACCATGCCTCTCACAGAGTTTGACATGCCAAGTCCTCAGCCAGACTGCCTGGGATCAACCCCTCCTTCATCTCCTGTTTGGGTGCTCTTGGATCATTTAGTTAACTTCTGTTATCGTTCATTGTCATTGCTTGTTAGATGTGGAAAAGAATAACATAATGCTACTCTGGTTCTTGTGAGGATTAAATAAATTACCAGAATAAAGTACTTACAACACTACCTACCACATTTTTGGGTGTAAAAGGTACCTCTCAATATCCTCATCATTGTCATCATTATCATCATCCCCTAGAAAAATCTAAGTGATTCCAATTGACCCAGATCTCAAATTTTTGAAATGACTGACAATCCAAGATTAGAGAGGTGATTTTCTTTGTCCACTAAAATCAGTAATGACAGGGGCACCTGGGTGGCTCAGTTGGTTGAGCGGCCGACTTCGGCTCAGGTCACGATCTCTCAGTCTGTGAGTTCGAGCCCCGCGTCAGGCTCTGTGCTGACTGCTCAGAGCCTGGAGCCTGTTTCAGATTCTGTGTCTCCCTCTCTCTGACCCTCCCCCGTTCATGCTTTGTCTCTCTCTGTCTCAAAAATAAATAAACATTAAAAAAATTTTTTTTTAAAATCAATAATGACAACAACAGTAACAATGATGATGATTTTTTGTCAGAACGGAAGGCTTGTCCATTTTTTAGTTTTCCAAAGCTTTAAGAGAATCTACTCTCTATCATCATCATCTTCATTTATTAAAACTCAACTTTATACACTTTACGTGACATAGTATATATTCATTTTTGCAGTTGATACGATTTGTCAGATGCCTATCCTCATGTAACCACTGTCACAATCAAAAACAATATTATTTAAAAATATTCCCTTCTAACCACTGGCAGTTAATCTATACCCACCTCAGCCTTAGGCAACCATTCTGTTTTCTGGTCAGTATAGAATTGCTTTGACTTTTCTTTCTTTCTCTTTTTTTTAAATGTTTGTTAATTTGGGAGGGAGAGAGAGAGAGCGCGCACGAGAGAGAGAGAGAGAGAGATCACTTGCACGCGCACGCCAGCGCAAAAGTCGGGGAGGGGCGGAGAGAGAGAGGGAGACACAGAATCTCAAGCAGGCTCCCGGCTCCAAGCTGTCAGCACAGAGCCCAACATGGGGCTTGAACCCATGCATGAATTGTGAGATCATGACCTGAATCGAAGCCTGACGCGTAACCAACTGAGCCACCCAGGCACCCCTGACTTTTCTTGAATATATTTTTTTGGTGTTTTTTAGATTAATTCAAATAGTGAATTTTTGTAATTTTTATCTTTTTAGTGATAACTAGTTTTATATTTATGAAACTATCATAAGAGTAATTAACCTGCTGATTGACATTTGTGCTGTCTCCAAAATTTACCTATTATTAAAAAATTGTTGTGACTTTAAAAACAATTTTTTTTAATCTTTATTTATTTTTGAGAGAGAGAGAGAGACAGAGTGTGAGCAGGGGAGGAACTGAGGGGAGGGAGACACAAAATCAGAAGCAGGCTCCAGGCCCTGAGCTGTCAGCACAGAGCCCAACGCGGGGCTTGAACTCATGGACTGTGAGATCATGACCTGAGCCGAAGTCGGACACTTAACTGACTGAGCCACCTAGGCACCCATGATGTGACTTTTTATTGCAAGTCTTTTTATGGACTTGTTTTGTTTTTCAGTTTTCAATTCTTTGGGGGAAAATGTATATGAATAGAGCTTCATATTTTAAGAACTGTCAAATTGCTTTTCAAGGTAGTTTTAACATTTTATACTTCTCCCAGTCAGATGTAAGAGTTCCAGTTGCTTCTTATCCTCAGAAACCCTTGGCATTTTCAGTGTTCTTAATTTTGGCCTTCCTAATGGGTGTGCAGTGGTATTTTGTTGTTGTTTTCATTTGTGTCCTTGATGAATAATGATGATGAACACCCATTTTTATGTGTTTAAATGCCATTCAGATATTTTTGGTGAAGGGGCGCCTGAGTGGCTCAGTCAGTTAAGCCTCTGACTTCGGCTTAGGTCATGATCTCATGGCTCATGAGTTGATCCCCATTCAGGCTCTGTGCTGACAGGTCGGAGCCTGGAGCCTGCTTCTGATTCTGTGTCTCCCTGTCTTTCTGTCCCTACACTGCTTAGGCACTTTCTCTCTCTCTCTGTCTCAAAAAATGGTATCTTTGGTGAAATGTGTGTTCATATATTTTAAAAATTATTTTAAATGATTCTTTGTTTTGTTGTTGAGCTGGAAAAATACCTTAATGATGTATTTCAGAGATCAGTCAAATTTTCATTTTGATGAGGCATCATTTCTTGAATTATGATGCTTTTATCACTTGAATTATTTTGACATTATTGTCTAAAATCAACTGACCCTGTAAGTGCGGTTTTATTTTTGGACATTGTAATATATTCTGTTGACCTATACTACAACACCATAATGCTTTGATCACTTCAGGTTAGTAGTGAATGATAAAATCAACTCCTCCAGTTTTGTTTTTTATCTTTTTTATTTTACTTTTCTTGATTCATTTCCATATAATTTTTGACCCTCTTCGCTTCATTTCCACATAAATTTTAGCACCATTTGGCAATTAGGCCAAGTTAACATGCTAAGACTTTGATTGGAATTATTTCAAATCTAAAAACCTATTTAGAGATAAGTGACCTCTTAAAAACATTGAGCTTTCTGGGGGTGCCTGAGTGGCTCAGTTGGTTGAGTGTTTGGCTCTTGATTTCAGCTCAGGTCATGATCTCATGTTTCATGAGTCTGAGCCCCTCATCAGGCTCTGTGCTGATAGTGTGGAGCCTGCTTGGGATTCTCTCTCTCTCTCTCTCTCTCTCTCTCTCTGAAAATAAATAAATATTTTTAAAAAATAATGAGTTTTCTAGTCCGTGAACTTGGTATATTTCTTCATTTACTTAGGTTTTATTTCATTTATCTCAATAGTTGTTTCTAGTTTTTAGTGTGCATATTTTAATTTAGAACTTTGATGCACATCCCACTGCACTGCAGTGATTAAAGATTAAAGAGAATGAGAAGATGCCAGCAGAAGTTTCTTAGAAGGAGCTGCAAGCGACATATTGGAAGGGAGACAAAAGATCAAGCAACTTGAATTTAAGATAGAATGAGGATGGATGATTTGGAGATAATTAGTATTGCCAACTCTTTTAAGAAGTTTTAATGTAAAAAGAAGCAAGGAAATGGAGTGTTAACTGGAGGAACATGTGAGGTCAAAAAGTTGTTGATTTTAAGATGGGCAAAATAGCAGCAAATCTGTATGCTATAATGATACAAAAGGGAGACCTGTTGATTCTGAAGAGAGAAGGACGCATACCTGCAACAGTCCCTTGAGTATGTAAGACAGCACTGCAACTAGAGCACAATGAAGAGCTTGGCCTGAGGAAGGAGTGTGGTTTACCCAGAGCAGAACGAGTGAAGGCAGAGTTTATGGGTACGGGTGCACACCTGTGACTAGATGTAATGGTAGGAGCTACTGAACTTCTCTTTTGATTCTTATTTTCTTATCAGTGAAATAAGTTATCAGAGCCATCAACAGTCTTTGAATATGGGGTAGAAGTGTTGGAGATTTATTTTTTTTTCTTTTATTTGTTTTGGGAGGGGGGAGAGGGAGAGAGAATCCCAGACAGAATCCACAGTATCCGCACAGAGCCGGAAGCGGGGCTCAAACTCACAAACTGTGAGATCATGACCTGAATTGAAGTCAGATGCTTAACTGACTGAGACACCCAGAGGCCCCAGAGTGTTGGAGATTTAACTAAAGGAGCGTCCTTTAAAGTGAATGAGTTCCTATTCAAGGAAAAACCCGCTATGTTGGGACTATTTTTCTCATACCTACTGGAAAAATTAGGTATTTTGGCATTTTTATAAATAAATAGTACTGTGATTTTAAAAGAGGCAGAGATACTTTTAATTTAAAAAAAAAAGACATTCAGTTAGGACACATTTTATAACTATACAATAATTCATCCAGTTTGCTTTCTCATGAATTAGAACTCATTTTGAGTTCACCTAGTGTTAAGAAGCATTAATTGTTTCTCAAGCCTCTGATGATGGTGGTTGGACCCTGTGTAGAAATGAGGTCCATGACTGATATATTTACAGAAGAATGTAATCATGGAGATTCATAGGAGGTAATCATGAAATGTAGCCGTAGAAACCTTATGGCTCATCAGATAAAAACAAACTGAGTCTGAAGGATATCTTTTGATTTATTCACATTTGATTTGTGGACTTACTTTCCCCGTATCCATTTTCTTTTGGAGGCTGAGAATGGAAGTTCTTTTCATTATGACATGAAAATAAGTCCAAGAGATTATTCTGCTCTCATGTTGTAGCCATGTTCATATGGGTTAGTGTCTCTGTGTGTTTGCAACTGTTTTTCCTATCATTAGCTTTTGTTGTTATTGTTAGCTTTTTTTCCAGTAAAAAGTTAGCCCCTTCCAAACCAATAACAAGACCCAGACATACTTAAAGTTTACTTGTAAGGCTGGGTGTGAAGCACAGCATTCTCTTCCTTACAGGGTTGTTTTGCAAACACATGCACACTTGTTCTTGGGCTCTGGAGATTATAAGTATGTTACCTAGGAGAACAGCAATACTCTTTTGGACTTGACTCCACTTTCTTTACACACTTCTCTATCTTTTAGAAGCCTCCTGCACATATTTTTAAAATGTGTTTTAGAAAGGATTTAGTGACAGTGCATGAGACCCTTTGATTTTATTTCCCCTTTCTCTTCACCTTAGCTAGTAGCAGGAGTCACTGGTGTGCTTCAGAAAGCTTACTTATGTTTGAATACAGTCTAAATCAGTGCAGACCCTTGACTGGCTTAATCTTTGCTTGCAAATGACAATGCAGTGAGACCAGAGGAAGAAAAAAAAATTACTTCCTTTCCTATTGGAAACCTAATAAGTAGTTAGCCTGACCCAGTTTTCAATAAAGGAGATTTTCTGATGACCCAACAGGAGTGACTATCTGTAGTCAAAGAAAGGGGAGGGTGAGTTTAATCTTTCATGCCACTGGAATGGCAGCTGTTCTCAGCTCTGTCTGATTCTGTGAAGGATGGTGAAGATAGAGCTGCTTTTTCAGTCTAGGGAGAATTTTCCTTTTGAATATTCCAAACGGGGGTTTTGCACATGTGCCTCAAGAGCTAATTGTCTGGGTTCCGTCAGGAATGCAGCAGGAGAGGAGCGTATTTCATGCTTAAGACCAGAGAAGAGCCACGCAATACTCAGTGGATAAAAGGCTTGCGGTCCCAGCTGGGAAAAAGAGTCCCATTATCTCCCAGCTGCATAGACATTCCATACGGCTTGGTTCTGCCTGGATGCACAGCATGCCTGGCTGAGAGCTTGAAACAGAGTTCTGCAGAAAAATTGTAAAGATCCCGAGACATTTCCCTGGTAAGATCTGTAAGTACAAAATTGTGCTGTCTGCTGCATTGAGAATTTTGCTGGGCAAGCTGCGGCTTTTCTTCCTCTCAATGTCTTTGTATTAGCATAACAGGTAAAAGCTGGGGTTGGGGGAGAAGTCACTGCTTTATTTATGCTATGTTTCTATGATGTTGATGCTTAAAATGCATTTATTCCTCGTGAGAGAAAATGTATTGAATCTGTATTCTGGGGAGCTTAGGATCAAACCAGGGACAGAGAGACTACAGGTACATTTTTCAGTGTTTCACTAGTCTTTGCTGCAGTAAAACTAATGGGCAAGACGAGATGACAGTGCTAATTCTGGTACTTTCAGATGGCTTCACGCCCTTTCTGTAACGGCAAATGAGAAAATGTGATTGCTAATTTTTTTTTCATCGTAGGGTAGAGGGGTGGGGTTTACATTGGCCAACAGATGATTTAAAGGAATGGTTGTAAAAAGTTTCCTGGGGGAGGGATTTCGCTCCCTGGAGGGGAGTAAAGCAAGACTGGAGGTCACATGACCCCACCAATTTTTTTTCTGGCGTTTTGCTTCGCACCCAGCTTCCTGATAATCGCTTCTTTTCATTTACAATAGGTAAGCTTGTAAGTATTAAGGTACCTGTAATAGTTTATGAGAAGTTTCAGAAGTTGATGACTTGGGAACAAAACTTATAAGAGCTCTGAGATTAGCCACGTATAGCCCATTATGTTAACGGAATACTATCAACTTTGGGGATTTGGGGAGAAATTGGAATTCATAGTACTTGCTTCTCCAATTGAAAACTACTTATGTTTAAATAATCAGCATCCTGACTATGTCCTCTGAGAAATATTCACAGAATGAGTAAACAGAAGTTATATGGAGAGAAAAAATAAGGAGAACAGTAGAATTACATAGAATCAATTTGGAAAATGAGGTATTCATAAACTGATCTACAGTGGCAATGTTTTTAAAAATCTTTCTAAGAGAAAGAGCCATATGTTGAATATTGAATTTCTAGTTTTGAACAATCTTCATGTATCTGATGGGTTTATCTTTCATTATTGTTGTTAAAGCTTTTATCAATATATGAGCCTTGTATTTTATAAGAATATATTTAAGCACACTCTCCCATACCTCACCCCCCCACACACACATGTGTAAACCTACACAAAATACACACATACAAAATACTGTCATGATTTGTATCACAAACAGAAACACAGAGTCTTTTCATCTTTGATACTTCCATGATTTTTTAAAAGCAATATCATGGCTATGCAATCCAAAGATGTCAAGTATATAAATCTGCACTTTTTATAAGGCTTTGTATGAGGTTGTATAAATGCATAACTTATCACATCTTAGCTAAAAAACTACTCATTTATAAACTGCCATTGCATTACTTCCTTTGAACATTTCTAGTTAAGTGCCAGAATAGTTTGTTTAGTATTCTCCATGTAACTTTCCCTAATGAAAACAAATTCACATTGTCATTTGGAGAATTAGTACATATTTGGTTTAAGTTTAGAAAAAAAAGAATCAATTATCTTGGGAAAAGAATATGAAGTGTATTAAGTTGTTTGTATGCTTTTGTGTTTTTGATAACTGAAAATAGTAATATAAAAGTAAATTTGTACCTTTTTAATTATTTTATTGGAAGGAAGAGGGTTATGAAATATTTTTTTACTTATGTATATATTTTAACACCATATTAATTAGAATTCAGCAGCAGAAGCTATACTCCTTAAAAATAACTCAAGCTAAACAAGCTAAACACAAGTGTTCAAAAACAAAATCCTGTCACCTGTAAATAACAGTCAAGATATTTGGAGACATCCTGTGCCTAAATTCTAATAACAAAATGAGAGAGAGAGAGAAACAGAGACAGAGAGAGATGCACAGAGAGAGAAACTTTAGAAGAATACTTTTTTATTTGTTTTGGGAAAATAAACATTTTGATAATGTGATCAGTGATAGATAGATAGATAGATAGATAGATAGATAGATAGATAGATAATAGATGTTCTTTTAAAAGAATATGATCTTACCCTACCCTTTAAAAAAAGTATTGAGTTTATTTTAGATTTGGATTAAATAGGAAAAAAATGAGCCGATATGAAACTGAAGAAATTGCTAAATTTTAGGTATTTGTTTTTTCCCAAAGGAGATATTAGGTCCATAATAAAAGCACTTGAGGTAAGAACAAAAATTATGAAAGTATTAATAGTTTGAAGTCACTATTCATAGGATGCATTTTTAAATATTAAACAATCTCTTGTAAAGT
Organism: Herpailurus yagouaroundi; assembly: GCF_014898765.1. Taxonomy (NCBI): domain Eukaryota; kingdom Metazoa; phylum Chordata; class Mammalia; order Carnivora; family Felidae; genus Herpailurus; species Herpailurus yagouaroundi. The sequence continues at coordinate 13,085,808 of NW_024412414.1, read as the reverse complement.
CTTCGATATGATATTTAAAGAAATTAGCGCATGTATTTTATGGTTATTTCCCTTACATACACCACCTGAACTTCAATTGTACTATCAGTTTTATGTTATTGAGATTTATGGTATTTTAATTCTGTTTTAATTCACACAGTATTGGTTAGACTTACTTGGAATTTGAAAAACCTCAGTCCTTACCAATTACTGCATAATTCATCATTCCTCTATTCTTAATTTTGAATTATTTCTTGGGTTATTGGATTTCAGTGTTAAGTAGTACCCCGCCACCAAAGAAATAGTCATAGATGGTATATTGTCTGTGTGCCTACATAGAACATTTTCTTCTTTTGCCTTATACATGGAAGACACATTAATCTTTCTTGAATCAGACATATTTTCTCCTTTAGAAACTTGTAATTATTGGAAACAATGCTGGAGATTCTTGCCATACTGAATGTTGCTGTCCACTGGTTATTAGATGTGTACAAGATTTCCATCTTGAATATAAGTTGCTTCTTTCTGATGAGTGTCTACATGATGCTGTGTGTGTGTGTGTGTGTGTGTGTGTGTGTGTGTGTGTGCATGTGTGTGTGTTTTGCCACAGTATGTCCTAGAGTTAGTCTTTATCAATTTGCTTGAACATGGTGTCCCCCATTGATTTTCATTTTTATATTTCAATTTTGTTGTTGTTACATTCTGTTTTTACTGTTAAATCGTTTGTTCCTTTTCTTCAGGGTCACCAGTTATGAGCATGTTGGATCTCATTTTTCTGTCTTCCACATCTATCATATTATCCCATTTTATTTTTAATGTTCTACTTTTTTAGTTCACTTTGATTTTTATTTTTAAAAATATATACAGAAAGATTATATTTTAGAGATATTTAATTCCTATAAGAGTAATTGCCTAAGCACTTTGCTCAAACTGTGGCTGATTCTTCTTGAGATTTATACTTTTCAATTGCATTTTTCTTAGATTTTTTCCCCTTTATCTTCTTTTTACTTAAAAATGTTTGCATAAGGGATGAATAGAGAAAGCACAGAGGATTTTAAGGCATTGAAACAATTTTGTGTGATACTATCATGGTAGATGCATGTCACTGTGTATTTGTCTAAACCCATAGAATATCCCATACCAAGAGTGAACCCTGGTGTGATAGCGATGTGTCATTGTAGGTTCAGTGATTGTAACACATTGTAGAACCACGTACCATTGTGGTGGGAGATGTGATAATGAGGGAATCTGTCCATGTGTGCGGGCAAGGGAGTATAACCTAGCATGTTTGGGGATAATCTGTATCCTCCTAAAAGTAAATAAGGGAGAAAATACTTGCCAGCTTTCCTGTATGACTGCATCCACCTACTTCATGGAGGTCCATGTTTTTGTTTGCTTGTTTTTTTTGTTTGTTTGTTTTTAGTATTTGGCAGCAGTAGAATTGTGCTTCAGAATCTATGTATTGGGGTTGTACTCACTTACATTTTTATTAAACACAGAAGGTTTTTTTACTTTGATTTTGCATCCCATCAACATCACTATGTTTTTCTTTCTGTTTGTTGTTTCTGTAGAACAATAGAGGAATAAAAATCTCTTAAATGAACTTTAAATAAAAATCTTTCAGCTTAGAAGAATTCTTTCAAATGGAAATTTCATTAGAAAATTAAATTATTCCCATTATTCATATTGACAAGAACTATTCAAGTCAAAATCATGTTTGTCTACACTATATATTCTAGCATTAAATACTTGTTATGATGAAGGCATAATAGGGTATACTAGAGAAGGACAAAAAGCAGTCATTGGGCTCTCTTTTATTATTCTTTTATTCTTTATTATTATGATTATATTTTCCTTTTTTATTCTCTTATTCTTTAATTTTCCTGTCAGTCTTTAGTGATGAAGTCTATGGCCTAGTTAACTATCTTACAAAGAATCCTAAGGTAATTTAGAGTGAATTAGGGTCCTAGTTGCATGAATCAAAATTAGGGGTCTCAAATATTTTATGACATAAATTTGGTGGGCATAAAATTTATACGTAACAAGCTTCCAATTAAATGAATATATGAATAAAATCACTTAGATATTGAGATTTTTTTAAAGAAGCCATAAGAGAATGACGTGTCCTATGAATTAGAAAACACATGATCTTACTGGTAAAAGATATTCCATCCTCTCTAGTATGTATAAAGTGACACCAGCTTCTGGAGGCAGAAGGATCATACATCAGCTATATACTTGCTCGTCTCTACATTTGGCACAGGATAGGTTTGTGGTCTCAAGAAAGTAACTTAGCCTCTCAACACCCCTGTTTCCTGTCCATAATGGAGATAATAGTAGACCTGACTTCACAATCAAAGCAAGAGGAATAAATAGGTTAATGTGTGAAAAATACCTTGGGAGAAGGCTTTGAAATTAATAAGCACTTTGTATTAGTTGTTTGATCATTTTTATATTAGTGTTACTATTACAACATTTGTCTATGAGCCTTGGGATTGACTGAGAAAATATGATATAAAACAATAAAAAAGTGAATATTATAAGCATCATCTCATCAATTATACTTGGTAATTAATAGAGGATTAAATTTGGAGGTGTAAATTATAGTTAGATATGAAAAGGGAGCTCAGGGAATCTTGTGACAAGATTCAGAGATGCTGGCCTTCAGATTCACATAGCCTAAAAATAGAAATGGTATTTCTGCATGCACCAAGCAATCAGAGGTAATCAATAAAAATGGTTTATTTAATTTTTTCATTATAAAAACAATATACACAAAAACAGAAGAAAAGAATAAGCCATAATCCCTTTCACCAAAGAAAACCATCAAAAAATATTTGTGATTTCTTCCCTGTTGGTAATGGTTTTGTTTTTTCTGGGTTTTTTTCTTATTAAAATTTTAAAATCCTAAAAAAGTAATCTGTGAAGCTGGAAACAATAATAAAATTTGATCTGATAGGAAAGATAATAAAATTAAAAAAATTGATATCTTCCCACATATTTCTAGTCCCACTTGCCAAAGATATTTTTCTTTTTTTTTTCTTTTTTTTTTAACATTTATTTATTTTTGAGACAGAGAGAGACAGAGCATGAACAGGGGAGGGGCAGAGAGAGAGAGAGACACAGAATTGGAAGCAGTCTCCAGGCTGTGAGCCATCAGCCCAGAGCCCAACGCGGGGCTCGAACTCAAGGCCCGGGAGATCGTGACATGAGCTGAAGTCAGATGCTTAACCGACTGAGCAACCCAGGCGCCCCGCCAAAGATGTTTTTCAACAGTTTAATTTATTGTACTTATTGACTGACTTTTATTGGGTGTATGAAGCATTCTATACTCATTTTTTTTTTTGCGATTTTTACTAGCTTAGAAATCAGATACTCTATTACATTTTAGTGAACATACATATTTTAACAAAAAATGAAACTGTTTTTTCTAATAAAGCAAAAGATAATGTAGCTATCCTTTTTACAAACAGGACAATGGCTTGTTTAAATTTCCTCCAAGATATTTCTGCCAATGTCCATGTTGCTACTCTTTTATTTTCACTTTATTTTTAAACTTCTCCTAACACTTTTTGTCAACGTTTATTTAGATTTATGACATGTTTTTCTGAGTTGCTTATTAACCATTTCTTCTTAGTGCATATACATACATCTCCTAGGTTCATTTCGTGTGTACTGAAGACCATTTGAAGGTCATTATAGAAGCGGTCTTAAATGCTCCTACAATTTATATTTCTTTTTTTTTTTTAACATTTATTTATTTTTGAGACAGAGAGAGATAGAGCATGAACGGGGGAGGGGCAGAGAGAGAGGGAGACACAGAATCGGAAACAGGCTCCAGGCTCTGAGCCATCAGCCCAGAGCCCAACGCGGGGCTCGAACTCCCGGACCGCGAGATCGTGACCTGGCTGAAGTCGGACGCTCAACCGACTGAGCCACCCAGGCGCCCCAATATATTTCTAAAAATTACTTACTTTACTCACATTTTAAATAATAATGCAGTTGATTCTAGAATTCTAAGTTAACCTTGTTAACTTTCTTCTCAACATTTTGTGCATATTCTGTTCACTGCTCTTCTGGAATATAATTTAGCTCCTGAGAAGACTGCTCATAATCTAACTATGACATCTTTGAAGATATATTTGTCTTTCTTTCATTCTGGTAGATTTTAAAAATTCCTCTTTGCAATGACATCTTTGGGTTTATTACAATGTGTGTAGGTGTGGATTTGTTTTAAATATATACCATTCTGGCGTCGACAAGCTCCTAAATATGTCTAACTTCAATTTTGAAAAATTCTCAGCTACTATATATTTACTCCTATCTCTTTTCCATCTCTCTTTTCTCCAAGATGCTCATTAAGTATTTGAACCTTCTTCTTTTCTTCTGTCTTTGACTTGTTTTATTTATTTTCATACCTTTCTTTTTTGCGTTTCACTGTGTTTTCCTCTCCCTTGTACTTCATAAATTTATTTTTCTTTTCAGCAAATATTTTGGATTTCTGTAATTTCTATTGATTATTTAAAAAATTCTCTTATTTTAAAGTTTTTTTTATTTTAATAATTTTTTATTTTAATAATTCTCTTATTTTAAAGTTGATTTTTTTACAGACAAATTACTTCATTACGTATGTCTGCTGAATTTCCCTCATGGTGGTTTATTCTTTTTGGTGTTTGTCATCTCCTTTTATGACAGATTCATCTTCAGCAGATGTCAATTTCAATGAGAGACCAGCATTATCAGAATTGAAGATGCTTCTCTGTGGCATTGCTTCACTTTTGCCTCTAGAGTTGTTGTCATTTCCCCATTTGGTACTAGTTTCTATGTTCATTTTTAGCCTAAAATTACCTTAACATACATATAGAATAAATTTGGCCCTAGAACTAAGCTTGGCAAAAACTTGATGTTCAGCCTTCTTCTGCAAGACCCTTTCTTTCCAGCAGATAAGCAGAATCCTTGAAAGTTTCCTTTTTAATGGAGGGCCCTCTTTTCCTTGGGTCATTAGAGCTAACTCTGAGATTTTTTACTCATTTTGGAGCCTCACCAGTTTAACTTTGATTTTCTTCTTTATTTTGGTTCTCTTACAATTTATCTTTCTCATTTATAGCTTTGATTTTATATATATATACGTATATATATATATATATATACATATATATATATATACATATATATATATATACATACACACACACACACACACACACACACATATATACAGGATTTGATATATTACATTCTATACAAAAATGATACCTTTCCGTATCATATTGCATAGTATCATATACTGCCATGTTGACTGCAGTTTTCCTCATATGCTTTCCATCTATTAGGAGGTCATCAGGCTTTCTGACTTGCTGGTACTTTATTTTCTTCTGGTAGTATTATGACTTCATATATTTCTTTTGGTGTGTTTTCTATCAGTTTAGTGGTGCTGCAGGGATCAAGGCATACAGTCATTCCATAACCTTGAACCACAAGTTAATGCTAGGTTTAAAATAAGATTCTTCACAGAAATTAAAGATGGTTTTCTTTAATTTTTCAGTTGTTTGCTAGATCATCACATTAGCTTATAAGATATAGGTAAGGTCAGTTGTATATTTCTTTCCATTAATTCCTCAAATATTAATTTAATGTATCAATATACTTGGTTTAGTCCAAAAGGACAGTTCATTCAATGAGAAAATATGCTAGGAAACACTCCAGAATTTAGTTAGAAGGGGTGGCCAGTAGGTGTTGTTTACATAACCTCTAGGAGTGGTAACTATATCAATTCCTTAGGTTTAATGGTGTACAAATTCTTAAAATGTAGAGGAAATTATTCAAAATGTTTGTCGGCACAGTAATTCCTCATAACAGAGTCAAGCTGATTGCTAAGTGGACCATTCTTTCTTTAGATGACTTCTGTTGATTAAAAGTGAGAATATTGGATGGATTAAAAAATAAAAACTTTTTTTAGTGTTCTTTTAAAGGTGGAAGGAGAAACTCAAAGAAGACATTTTGCAAAGTTCCTAGTAATTTATCACCCTTGTATGTCAGAGGCCAATATGGACATTTTGTTTTCAATGCTTTTATTTGTCCATAATTTCAAAGTTTAATTGGTTTGGCTTTTTACATTTGTATGATAAAGGGGCAGTGTCAGGAGACTTTTGTAGTCTTTTGTTTTGTTTTGTTTTTTTGTAGATCTTTTTTGTAGATCTTTGTAAATATCAGGAGTATAATATACTTGCTGGAATAGAGCTCTTGGCAAAAGAACATAATTTTCCTCTCTAGCATGTGTCAAAGTCCTCCAATCAGTAAAAAGCAATAAATGAAAGAGAAGGTCAGAAATCAGACATGATGCTAATTTTCTATTGGCTGATATAAGAGTAAATTAAAGAAAGTCCTTAAAGTTTTCTAGGGATGAAAAGGTTACAGTTCCTCAAGTGTTCATACAAGGTAGTTTTTTTTTAAGTTAATTTTGTTTTGAAGTATAAGATGTTTTCTCTAGGAATTAATTTTAGCCAGCGAATTCTTAAACATGCTTAATTGTGAATCTGTACTGCTGACAGATAAACTAATTCGGACATTCCTCTCTCTAAGTTAACACAAAAGTGTGTATTCACAAATTCTCCTAAAATTGACATTGTGGGTATATTACATGTAATTTAAGTTGATATTTTGTGCAAACTGTGCCTCTTTGGTTTGTAGACAGAAGAATGAGGCTTTTATCTGCATCTTTCTGTCAAGATACAGGGAACTCTGGTGGGGAAGGAAAGCTTTTTGTTTGCTGACTTCCCTCTCCTTCCATCTTTGTCATAAGATGTTCAGAGAGATTATGTAATGACAGAAACAACTTTACTATAGAAAGAGGCTGGAATTTAAAAGGCAAAATCACCTTTTTTCCATGTGTAGTTCGACATAGAAAGCCAAATAGAAGTTTTCATATATTTACACAACACATACATTCCTTATCTGTGCAATACTTGAGACACTTCCTTTCACTATTAGTGACTTCTTTACTTATGAGATAAAGGTAATGTTTTTCACATAGAAGCATGGAACAACAACAACAAATCATTTTATGCCACTGAAATATCAAGATTCATAAATATATCTTTGGATGTTCTAAAATATTTTTTTCCATTCTCACAGTTTTAGCCACTGGATATTATTTATTTTGTGCCTTCATTTGTGCATGAAATCACCCCAGTTTATCCAAAAATTCTAGTTAACTTTGATCAATAATTTAACATATTTAATTACCAGTATTAATATTACAATTAAATAAAACATACTGTTAATAAACAATAATAAAGGTAATTTTAAAGCTTAATTAAATAACATTTCAGAGCACCAAAATTTGTTAATCTCACCTTTATAGATGATTGAAAATTATGATCTGTAAGTTAATTATTGCTCTTGTCTTATAAACATAGTTTTAAAGGGTTTTTTTCTCAGTGTTTTTTTTTTTTCTTTTAACACATGGTAGTCATAGAAGTTTGAGTCATATTTTAACTTGTTTTATTCCCATTGGTTGTGCTGTCTCCTAACATCTCAGATCTAGCAGACTTGGATCCTGACTTCTTCTTTGTATATCCAGTGCCCAACTCACAGTAGACAGTGATTTTATTATATTAATTAATTTCAGAAATATTGACTGAATAATTATGGTGTGATTGATGCTATTCCAGGCATTGGGACATTTAATTCTGAAAAAGGCAGTATAGAGTCCTGCTATTGTGAATTTCAAATTTTAACATGTGCTCTTGAACTCAATTAAACATTCATATCTACAAATTAGTTGGCAACATTGTTAATTTTATAACTTACTGAATAAATGAGCATTAGAAATTAATATATTATCTAATTCCATGATAACTTTTTAGAATAAAATAACATGATACAGCAATAAACACCAAAAGACTACTTAAAAGAGCTAAGTATTTGCTCGGAATAATCATTATCCCTTGATAGTGATAGATAGTTATGTATTCTAGGTTATGCAAAAAAGTCATAATCTGCCTAAAAAAGAATGTATTAGCAAAAAGTAGCATCTCATAGTATATAAACGTTCACATAATTTTCTAATCACATGTCCCAACTCCTTTACCTGAATGTTACTCATTTTCATCAACTAAATGGTACTTACAGACTTACTGAAATGGTGAGATCTGTTCATAATTTGCAAACTACATCAAATTTTAACTAACTTTGGAAAATTATATAGCAAGTGAGGAAAATAAAAAACAAACAGGATATCATTTATTTACTTATTTTTAATTATTTTTTATCGAAGTAGAATTAACACGCAATGTTATATTGGTTTCAGGTATATAACATACTGATTCAGTAATTACATACATTACTTAGTGTTCATCACAACAAGCATAGACACCATCTGTCGCTTTACAGTATTACTGACTATATTCTCTAATCTGTACTTTTCATCTCTATGACTTACTTATTTTATAACTGGAAGTTTGTACTCTTAATCCCCTTTACCTTTTTCACCCAACCCCCTACCCATCTCCCCTCTAGGTATCACCAGATTGTCTCTGTATTCACGAGTCTGTTTTGTGGTTTGCTTCTTTGTCCATTTGTTTTTTATATTCCATAGAAATTGAAATTGTAGTTGTCTTTCTCTGTCCAACTTATTTCACTTAGCATAATTCCCTGTAGGTCCGTCCGTGTTGTCACAAATGGCAAGATCTCATTCTTTTTTTTTTTTTTTTTTCAAACGTTTATTATTTATTTTTGGGACAGAGAGAGATAGAGCATGAACGGGGGAGGGGCAGAGAGAGAGGGAGACACAGGATCGGAAACAGTCTCCAGGCTCTGAGCCATCAGCCCAGAGCCTGACGCGGGGCTCGAACTCACGGACCGCGAGATCCTGACCTGGCTGAAGTCGGACGCTTAACCGACTGCGCCACCCAGGCGCCCCAAGATCTCATTCTTTTTGTGTTTGTTTGTTTTTTGTTTTGTTTTGTCTTGGTCTCATTCTTTTTTTATGACTGAGTAATGTTTCACAGTGTGTGTATGTGTGTATGTGTGTGTGTGTGTGTGTGTGTGTGTGTGTGTATCAAGTCTTTTCCATTCATATATCAATGGACAGTTGGGTTCCTTCTTTATCTTGGCTATTGTAAATAATGCTGCGATAAAAATAGGGGTTTTCTTATCTTTTCAAATTTATGTTTTTGTTTTCTTTGAATAAATACACAATTGTATCAAATGGATCAAGAATATCATTTATTTTAATCTTTTTTTCAGATTATAAAAGTTACATACCTTTATTATACAAAATTTGGAGACCGCAGCAAAATATACATATTAATATTGTCATGCCACTCAAGATATAGAATCCTTTCAGTCATTTTTTGTGCATGTGCATGCATGTATAAAATACAACATTGAGATGAATCTATATATTCTATTTTATACTTGTTCTTGTAAATTAACATGCTGTGAGCATTTTGAATAATCATCAATATTCTCCTGAATCCGAGGGATATTTCACCGGATGGGTGTCCATAAATTTTCTCAAACAAATAATGTATCATCAAGTATTTAGCTTTTTAGAACTATTTTCTACTTACGAAAAATGTTATGATGACTATATGCCTATACCTGAATATTTTTTCCTGAGTATTTTACATATGTCTCTGATTATTTTTTAAAAATAAATCCCTAGTATTAAAACTTCAGTGTTAAATAGTATGTGTTATTTTATTTTATATTTAAATGTTTATTTATTTATTTTTGGTGGGAGGCAGGGCAGAGAGAGAGGGAGAGAAATAATCCCAAGGAGGCTCCAAGCTGTCTGCACAGAGCCTGATGCAGGGTTCAAATTCATAAACCATGAGATCATGACGTGAGCCAAAATCAGAGGTCAGATGCTTAACCAACTGAGCCACTCATGTGCTCCAATAGCATGTATTATTTTAAATATGTTAGCATGCATAGTACTAAATTGTCCTTTGGAAAGACAGTTCCATCTGTGCTTCCAGGCACCTGAGTTCCCCTTGCCACACACTTGTAAACAGTACATATTATTAAAAAAATTTTTTTAATGTTTATTTATTTTTGAAGGAGAGAGAGGCAGAGCATGAGTGGTGAGGAGCAGAGAGGGAGGGAGACACAGAATCTGAAGCAGGCTCCAGGCTCTGAGGTGTCAGCACAGAGCCTGACTTGGAGCTTGAACTCACAAACTGAGATCATGACCTGAGCCAAAGTCAGTTAAGCATCTGAGTGAGCCATCCAGGTGCCCCAACATTACATATTATTAATTTTGAGTACTCTCCTATTGGATTGGCAAAATAAACACACAAATAAACTATGTTCTAATATTGCTGTAAATAACCCTTTTTCCATAAATATGGTCTGAATATTTCATGCATGTTTGTATCTATTCCTTTTATTAAGGTCAGCCCATATCCTTTGCCCATTTTTCCATTGAGATTGTAGATTTTTTCTCGTGCTCAAGAAGTTCATCACACATCAAGGAGATCACCCTTAATTTTCATACATGTCTCAAACTTTTTTCCAAGTTTATAATATGACAGCATTTTAAGCATGAAACCTCGTAAAATGCGTGAAATACATCCTGAACCTCTGTTTGTATGTATATACATACATTTGGCTTCCAAAAATTCAAAGGACTGCATGAAAACTGAATGAGTTAATGTTTCCAAGTATGTTTTTGTAACTATAAGGGGGTGTACAATTACTGTTCTTAGTCTTAATATAATTAAATCCATATTTAACATAGATTGTGCATTAGATCATAAAGTGTAAATGAATACATTTGAAGTATACTAAGGAGAGAGACTATGTTTTCAAATTTATGTAGGTCATGCACCTAGGTCACGGTCTAGCATGTGGTGGGTACTCAACACATGCTTGATTAGTGAATGTAGATTCTACCAGAGAAACATAAAGTTAAATACATTTGTGCTTATTCCAAGTATACTATTACAGTGTCATCTAAATCTAATGGTGTACAAAATAAGTCATATTAAAATGAAAATTAATGCTGAACTTAAATTTATGTCTCTGCCCTTGGCAACCACAGTAATCTAGTCCATGATGAAGCAATCAGAAAATTTAAGTAGTTATTTATTATAGAACTACAAATTGTATTTGACCTATCTTTGAAGTTGATGTATATTATGATCTTTCAGAGATTTGGCAGATCAGGACAATTCAGAAGTGCACATAGGTATAGGAAATAGTTTTGAGGGTAAAGCTGTAATTGTAAACATCTCTGGATTTGGCAACAATTTATAAATTACAGAGAAATAGACTGTCCATGTGACATGTATGATAATTTCTTATTCAGATAGCTGAAAGAATGTGAGATACATAACTTGGTTTTCCAGATGCTCAGAAGAAGAGCTTTTCATTTTTTTGTTAAACTGCATTTAACTTCATATAACTTATTGTGTTCATATATGATCCCATTTTATTTTGGAGGAAAATAATGAGATGGGATATTTGGATTTGCCTAACAGTATTTTAGAAATACATTCTTTTGTTTGATTTAGACCGGAATATATTCACACTTTGTTTGGCATATTTAATAATAAGATAAAAGCCATCAAACAAACTTGTTTTATTTCTGGTTTAGAATCATGACATTTATAAATCGGGTTATGCTGCAGGAAAAAATAATCTCTAAATCTTTCTTTTCTTTCTTTTTTTTTTTTAAAACAGGAGCTCTTGCTCATTTTATCCAATGACTTATTTTCAGAAAATGTCAGTATAATTTACTTTAAGCAGAGATAGCACAGACAACAAATGCAAAATCAAATATCAAGTATGCATGTTACTGAGTACACTTTCTACATATTGCGTTTTGTTTTCCAGCTTTCTTTAGTTATAACTGGTATATAACATGTTATTTTAAGCTGTGCAACATATTTTGATATATGTATATTTTGCAAAATGATTATTATAATAAGGTTAGTTAATACATCCATCACCTCACATAGTCACATTTTTTTTTCTTTTTTTATAGTGAGAACTTCTAAGATCTACTCTCTTGGCAACTTTGAAATATACAATACAGTATTCTTAACTATAGTCACCTTGCAGGGCATTATATCCTAAGAACTTATTTATCTTATAAGTGGAATTTAACCCCTTCCCCCATTTTCCCCACCTTCAACCTCACCCACTGGTTCATTCCCGGGTTTTGGCATTTAACTGCCACTGCAACACCCCAGAGATGTTATATGTTACTTGAATTCACGTTTAACTGACTGAAGCCAGACTTTGTGGGTGAGAAATAATGAATTGTTTTAACCACCTTTTTTTTTAATTTTTTAAATCTATATTTATTTTTGAGAGAGAAAGAGAGTGTGAGTGGGGGAAGAAACAGACAGAGAGGGAGACGCAGAATCTGAAGCAGGCTTCAGGCTCTGAGCTGTCAGCACAGAGCCTTATGCGGGCTTGAACTCACAAACCACGGGATCATGACCTGAGCTGAAGTCAGATGCTTAACTGACTGAACCCCTCAGGTTCCCCTTAACCACCAATTTTTGAGGTTGTTTGTCATGGAGCATTAAATAAGTAAAACAGTTACAATCACTTACAATCAAAATTTTTACAAGGAAAACATAATGCTATGAAGTATCTTCAAGCTTCCTATTTTTCACATTGCAGACCCCTAATCAATGCACCCTTATTAAAGATATGCCAAGAGTTTCGGGGTGCCTGGGTGGCTCAGTCACTTAAGCGTCTGACTCTTGATTTCGCCTCAGGTGATGATCTCAGGGTTGGTGGGTTCAAGCCCGGCAACTGACAGTGCAGAGCCTGCTTGGGATTCTTTCACTCCCTCTCTCTCTGCCCCTCCCCTGCTCTCACTCTCTTAAAATAAACAAACAAACAAACAAACAAACTTTAAAAAATATATGTACCAAGAGTTTCGTGGCATATGCTTTTCTCTGAAAGCTATATGTGGTTAATTTTGGATTTTCAAATCCTTAAAAATTTTAAGTGCTATAAATGCAAGCCTTTTTTCCTGCCTCCTTCTTTCCTAGGAAATTGACAGGAAATCTCTGTTGGATTCATATTCACCTTGATGTGTGTTATATGTGCAGAGTTGGTTAGAACTGGAACCTAGTCCAAAATATAAGACATGTGTGCTGTTTTTGGACTTTGAGGTGAGCTGGAGGGAGGAGAGTAGAGCAGTTTGACAGATCCCCATTTACTCAAGTCAAGAATATGGAGGACTTTTTCTTTTCATTCTCAAAAACCTTCATAATTATCATAAGTGATTTTCTTAAATATACCTTGGTCTTGAATGTTATTTTATATCAGGTTGTAAATATTGTTGGTTAGGAGTCTACCCAAAGACTGTCACATATTTCTCTGGGCTTGTAGAACAATTTAGAAGTACAAAAAATAACCAAAAAAATTCTGGTTTTTAAGCAAAATTTCATTGTTACAATGTGTGTCACCATGTGGATTTCCGTTTTGTAGCATGATTATTTTGTTTTGCTAACATACATCATTGTGGTCACTAATGGTGATAATATTAAAACCACACTGATTTCCTCAAGCGTCATGATATTAGTAGGTAAGAGACACTCGGTAGACCTGGTTAATAAGTAGGTACTTTTTCACATGAAAGCTAGAGAAATGACTATCATATATCTTATTTGCTTTAAAATAATACTTATGGCATACCTATTTCCTTAAAATTTCCATTGTTCATTTGAAAACTAACTGTTAAATTGATTCACTTCTCTATATAATTATGATGTGACTGCATATTTATTCATAGCAAATTCAAGAACATTCATTTGCAGTTGCCATTCATGTAGATGTCAAAAATGCCACATTTTATTGTGTATATTGTGAGAGGGCAAAATAAATAACCTTTCCTCTGCTTAAAATTAGATTGCTTTTTAAATATGTCATTAATCATATTTTAGACTTTAAAAGATCAAAATGAAATGGCCCAGAATTTAAAATTTTCCGGAGTAATAAACACTGAATAGTTTAGTAATGTTTGACCATGCTCCAGGTGAATTTCTGAAGATGGTACACTTTTCTGTTCTATAGACTTTCAGTTTTTATATTAGCTGCTAATGTGTATAATTATGATTTCAGAGTTGTGACCCCTACGGCAGAGAAATATTTATAAGAGTTGTGGTCCAGCCACATGAGAATAATAAGAAATACATATGGACTTAATTGAGCTGTGAGGAGTTTGCTGAACAAAGTTAGCTGTAACCGGGGTCAACGGTTGCAAAACTGACTCACAAGAAACTGTTTAAGAGTAACAAGGACCCACCGTGTGTCTATGTGAGTAATATGGCAGAAAATCACCCAAGACATAAGGTAGCTCCCCGCACCTAAATTTTGTCCTCAGATTTCTGCCCCCCACAAAGTTAAAATTCATTGGAGGTAGTAAAACTCCTTAGAGGATAAAAGTCTTTTAACATGGGATGTTTTTGAATGAAATATAGATGACAAATGAAACCCATGATACTAATACCTTTGAGTTAAGTTTAGGATTGAGTCTGTGCTAATTAGAACTGGTTTCTGTGTGTGGTGGTGGTGGTGTGTGTGTGTGTGTGTGTGTGTGTGTGTAGAATGCTTGTCATACTTAAACTGAGGAGTCTCTGCCCAGTTAGACTTGTACCTTTGTAATTAAATATCAGACTTTAAAGGTAGCAGTTTAAATGAAAAAGTATTAAAAATGTACTAATTTTTATTTTAAAAAGTTTTGAAATGTTTGAGATAAGTTAAGATTTACTATTTTATGAGAGTAATATACAAGAATTAAATACTTAGGGGCGCCTGGGTGGCTAAGTCAGTTGAGTGTCCGACTTCGGCTCAGGTCATGATCTTGCAGTCTGTGAGTTCGAGCCCCACATCCGGCCCTATGCTGACAGCTCCGAGCCTGGAGCCCGCTTCAGATTCTGTGTCTCCCCCTCTCTCTGCTCCTCTCCTGCTCATGCTCTGTCTCTCTCACTCTCAAAAATGAATAAATGTTAAAAAAAAAGAGGGGGAGAGCCAAAGCATAAGAGACTCTTAAAAACTGAGAACAAACTGAGGGTTGATGGAGGGTGGGAGGGAGGGGAGGGTGGGTGATGGGCATTGAGGAGGGCACCTGTTGGGATGAACACTGGCTGTTGTATGGAAACCAATTTGACAACAAATTTCATATTTAAAAAAATTAAATACTTAGAAGGATTTTCTTTATTAGGGTCCTAGGGTTGATTGGCAAGACACCTAAAACAGTCAAGAAAACAAAATATTTCTGTTTTTATAAATATTTAAAATATTAAGGAAATTATAATAGTCTAAGTTATCAGTGAGCCTGATTGTTTACATATATTCAGTCTATTCAACTTCAAATAATTTAATATTAACCATGGCGAAAATGTAGGTTTTTAAAATGTTACTAACATTATAAAAAATATACCCGTGTCAATTAAGCTTAACATTTTAAAAGGAAAATAGCATTTCATGAAACTCTAATAATGTGGATATTAATTCATAGTGCCTGAGTTGTATGGAGATAGAGACTTGCCCAAGACTACAGAGTAGACACTGAGTCTCAGATTTTAAAATGCAAATCCAGTGGCTGTGGTTTCCCTATTCATTCTCAAAAAAAAAAAAAAAAAAAAAAAAAAAAAGTTAGCTCTTTGTAGATGTGTGAAAAATTTTACAGTAAGATAATGGAATGTTCTGAAACAGTCTGTAACCTTTTATTGTTAATTTTCTTGTTTAAAATCTACTAAAGCCAGAAGAAAATAAAACCTACAGTATATTAAAAGAAGCCATACTACTGCAAAAAAGATATTATCTGCTATTGTTTTTTTCTCTTCCTGGTTGAAAAAAAACCTTATCTTCTTGGATATGATTTTTAACTCTAAACAGAACCAGTAGTTCTGCTTCTGTTGACCTTTTAAAACCGTATATAGGTATTTTGAATCTGTATATACACTATATTCTTATTTAGAATGCACAATAATTAATTTTATATTATTTATTGCCTCTTGAGCAGATTTGAAAAGAGGATCTGAGTAATAGCTACAAAAATGGCATCTTTTTTTTCTCTTCCTTTACCTGATTTGATGATGATCCTGTGATATCAATTAAGAGGGAAAGCAATAAATTCATATATCTGTTTATATGCACACACATGCTTTGTATTTGTATACAGCCGTGTCGGCTTTTTGACAAAGGAAATACTGGTAGTTCCAAATTTTTTTAATGCTTCCTCTTCCTCTTTTCTTTTATTATAACTTTTTACATATTTCATATATTTCTTCTCCCAATAGGTTTAGTTGCTTTCATGTGCAGGTGAATTTTAAACTACTTATGGGTGGCATTTAAAAATTGTTGTATTATATCTGAGGACTTCTATTCAGCTGCTGTATTACTCTTGTATATTTTACATGGCCAAAAATGTACTAGACCAGTGTCCTTCTTCAGGAAAAGTGCTTTATGTTGTCTACATCTGATGTTTACATCAGAGGCATTCAACAAAGTCTTACAAAGAGATGGAGAAATCATCTTTTTAAATATTAATGTCAGAAGAGCAGAATTGCTTTTTGATTTAAGATATGTAAATATTCATTTTTATAAGTTTGACTTTAAAACATACACAACTCTGCTCAACAATAGAAGAACCTTTTTTTTTTTTTAATTGAAAAACCACATAAAGCAGGTATACTATCATGGAGAAAGTAGGTACTTTCTATATCATTGTCAAAAAACAAAAATTGCTTCTTGATTTAGGATCCCATAAACTCATATGGAGGTGTGAGTGGCTGGAAGAAATCAATACCATCCATTGTTTCTTGGAGGGTGGACTATGCTCGCATCCAGCTTCTGAACATTTCTAAAATAGTTTCTCTTGAAGACGGCAAATTTGGGGAAAATAAATTCATTTTATAGATGAATCCTGCAGTAAGGTGACATATCTTATAATGACGCCGCTAAGATTTTCATTTAATATTTAGCAGCCCTGAGGATTTCTCTATCTCCTACTCTAAATCAGTACTTGAGGAAAAAAATGATGAGCAGGTTGCCAGTGTTGTCAGGATTGTCATTGAGATGAAGCCCACATGGTGAGTGATGTGAATATAAGGCCTCCTGGATCCTGCCCCCAGCCTGCACCTGTTTTCACGACCCCTTCTTCATCTTTCAGTCATGAGAAGATCTGAGATTCTCATTGTAGAGATAGAATCTACCTTTCCCTTTTGGTTCAAGAGAAGAAGGAGTAGTGAAGAATTCACACTGGCCGTCAGGCACATGTAGATTTGAACACTGCTCCGCTGAAGTTGAAGCTAGTCGAACTGGGACATACTTTTTGACTTCTCTAGCTTCACCAGTTTTCTTACCTATGAAACTGGGAAATAATAGTAGCTCTTTCTCTTATGGTTGTTCAGAGGATTGATTGGCATTAATGAATCTAAAGGTTTAGCACAGTGCCTGACATATAGTAATTAGTGAGTTTCAAGTAGTATAGTTTCATTAGATTCATTATGGATAAAAAAATGTTGTAGATAGTGTAGGGAAAGTGGTAGCCCACTGAGGATATATAAGACACCCATGCAGCATTTGACTCATCTGTATCGCAAATGCCTGATATTCTGTTCACATTAGTAATGATTCCCAAGTTTTTTACATGGACTAACACATTGACTCTCATAAAAACCCTAAGAGATAAGTGATACCATTCCACGTTTTACAGGTAAGTAAAATAAGGCCCAGAGGGCCAAAGAAAATTATTTACCCTCAAAGAACCATTAAGCAGTGGAGCCAAGGGGCACCTGGGTGGCTCAGTCCGTTGAGTATCTGACTCTTGATTTTGGCTCATGTCAGGATCCCATGGTTCATGAGATCGAGCCCTGTGTCAGGCTCTGCACTGACAGCATGGAGCCTGCTTGGGAGTCCCTCTCTCTACCACTCCCCCACTCTCTCTTGTGCTCTAAATAAATAAATAAATAAATAAATAAACAAACAAACAAACATGGAGCCAGATAAAACCAGGGTCTTTTGCCAAAAATCTGGGTTTTGCCAGTATACTCTCTATTCCTGAACTGGAAGCCAAGACACCCCAGAGCATCCCAGTGATCTCACAGAGGCATCACAGCATATAATTAAATGTTTCAAAGAAGCACAGTAGTTACTCAATTTCTGTCAGTTACTGCATGAACTACTACTCTGAGGTTTGTTTCAGCACTATATTGTCTACTTTCCTTTCAATATCATATGTTTGTTGAAGCGGGGTCTCCAGCAGTTGCTTTGGTACGAAGCATATACTGCATGACAGTCAATATGGAACAGGAAATAAGGCAGGACACTCTTATCCCAAGGTATGCGAAGTTGTGTTCTGCCTAACAGGAGCACACTTACCATAGGTAAAAGTGGTTATTTGTCAGTGGAATAAAAGAATTATTTTTCTTCCAAAATACACACATTATGATTTTTGAACAGCCCCCTAAGTTGTTAGAACATAAATTGTTTGAACTAAACTACTTTATAAATGGAGGTGTTAGGTATTTATTTTGGCCTAAGGATGCCAGAAGAAAATTACTGAGACACTAAGAGCAGCATGATCAGAAAAGAGTGGTAGAACCTGTACACTGCATTATCCCAGTGCCTCAGGGAAGCCCGTGTTCGAAATTTAGGGATCAGTTCACTCAAAACTTAAAGCACCTATAATTTCTCAGGTACTTAGAAATACCTTTCTCAAGGAGCCCACAGTAAAATAGGGAAACAGACACAAGGTTTATGGAAGAGTGTGGTGTTAAGTGTCAGAAGGACCAGCTCCTTCCAAGCAGGCCACATACAGATTTAGGATGGCCGTAGCATTGAAAAAAACAGGAGGGAATTTCACTGGGTAGAAGAGCAACCATAAAAAGAGGTAATGGGGGGTGCCTGGGTGGCTCAGTTGGTTATGTATTCGACTTCGACACGGGTCATGATCTCACAGTTTGTGAGTCTGAGCCCCGGGTCAGGCTTGGTGCTGACCACTCAGAGCCTGGAGCCTGCTTCAGATTCTGTGTCTCCCTCTGTCTCTGCCCCTCCCCTGCTTGTGCGCTCTCTCTCTCTCTCTCTCTCAAAAATAAATAAACATTAAATTATTTTTTAGAAGAAGAGATAAATGAATGATGAAGGTCAAAATGTGTAGCATTTATAAAATAATCAGTGCAGTTATAATGGAGCATTCAGTAATTACACTATCACTTATTAAATACTTATTAGTTCTCTGGCAGTACTTTTGGTACTGGGTTGTGAAGATGAAAGTCAAAGTGCCTTTCCTCAGGCTCTGATATCTCTTGGGGTTCCTGACAAGAAAACCGAGTTCAAGTGAATGGTAGGAGATGAGGTTGGAAGGGAAGCATAGGGCTGCGAGTACTATATCACTTTTAACTTCTAAAGAGGCAAGGGCTGTTTAGAATAATAAATAGAGGGTTAGATTACTTTGGATTAACTAGTAGCCAGATGCATGCACAAATATTGATATTATTCAAATTAGGTTCTTCTTAATGGGGAAAAATGCCATATTTTTGTACCCTCCTGCTGAACGAATGAGAGGCATATGTATATTTTTCCAGAATCATGACTTATTCAGTTTATGGTCTAATTATTGGTTGAGAAGATAAGTAAATAACAAATTATCATATGAAAAATGTGAGCCTGGGAGTAATTAATGCAATAAAATAGATTGCTCAATATGTGTACAACTTCATTGTAAATTCTAGGAAAAGGGCTTGATTTCTGGAGAAAGATAATAACATTAAAAAATCTTAAGGGATTAAATTAAGAGATAATTAAAAATATTTGCAGGGTGCAGTAATCAAATTCAGTAAATAAATTCACTAACTCTGGCACAATGAGACTACTGAGTCTGTGATGCCCTGATTGTTCTAGAGGTTTGGCCCAGGTGGTTAGGATGCAGTGACAACTCTCCTTTGTCAGCTGGTTAATCCTAGATAGTACTGTAGTTTTAGCTGGAGGCGTCTATTAAGTTACCTATTGTCTTAGGTTGCACACAGCAATTCATGAGTAATTACACCTACTGGTATGTTACTAAAACAAACTAGTCAAAAATCCCCACTTCCACAATTCACTAGGAGAATCATCTTTCTAGGATATCTCTAGGTGGTATGGGCACACAGCTCGAACAAACTTCTCCTGATGTAGAGTCACTGTTGATTTATTTGCCCATTCATTCGATATTTGAATGCTCACAGCCAGTGAGTATGATATCAGAAATATTACAGAATTCAACCGAGAAAGAGATGGTTTCCAGGTGGAAAACTTGGTAAGAGTTCAAGAAGGTGGTGGCCTGTGATCCATGTACTAAAGAATAGACTCTTCAGTTCTGTGTGGGCGTATGCATATTCACCATTCTAGTCACAGACTCTGGCAGGACAGGAGGGTATAAGTAAACTGCAAAGAGGGATGATTGCAATGGCAGGGTGAGTGATAGCATTAATTGAAGAGTTCTGTATTTGTATTCACCAGTGTGAGCCTCTTTCCTATCTAGCCATCACATAACTTGAATGCAGTTTGTTATTAGCTGTGACTTTATTCACCGGATGAATCAAACCTTGGGGATGTTGAAAGCTGAGTTTCTGTGTGTTGCAGGAAGGGAGAGATGAAAAGAAGTAATGATATCCTCTTACTTTCTCCATTATTAATTTAATGTGGCCAGTGGTTATTAAGCACCTTCTATGTGCTAGCTCCTATGTGAAATTATGTGGCTATAAATTTAAGAAAAGAAAACTTTCCTGTTTCATAGGTCAACAGAAATACAGAGATCTGTAAAGAGTCATGATAAATGTAATCAATAAAAGAACATAAATGTAGACATAGTAAAATGTTAGCTCAGAAGAAGTAAAGAATAATTGCTATTGATGGCCAAGAAAGAAGACTTGCTGAAAAAGTTTTTTAATCTCAAGGTGTTCAGGAAAAAGATTTCTCACCCTCTGTGCTCCTTAAAAAGACTCACAAAAGCTGGGAAGACAAGTGGCAGAAACAAAAATTCCATTGTTAATGAAACAGAGTCTGGTGTAACTCAAAAATACAGGAACACAAAGCAGGAGGCTACATAGTGAAAAGAAATACAAAGATGAAAAAAGTCACAGCGAAGTGCTTTGACAGAAAGAAAGCTGCAAGAGGTGGGTGAATAATATTGCAGATTCTGCTAAAAGGATCAGGAACGGAAGCCACCTTGGAGCATGAAAGTTGGTAGTAGCAGGGATGTTGAGACTGAAAATCAAGGCTTATTTGAAAGTCTTCAACGTGGGCTCCCAGGTAGTCACCTTTTCCTGTCAGTGGACTGTCTGTCGCGCTCTCTCTCTGTCTCCTCTCTGTCTCTCTCTCTGTCTCTCTCTCTCTCTCTCTCTCTCTCTCTCTCTCTCTCTCACACACACACACACACACACACACACACAGCCCATGGGAAATTGGAGGAATATTTGCAGAGGAAATGAGCTAGAGAGGTTGTAAACTTCCAGTCTTAGAAAATGAAATTGCATGAGATTACAGAGAGAAAACTGAGCGTTTAGTTGATCCTTCTGCAGAGAAATTGAAAGACTCCAATTATAGAGTCAGAAATACTCATGTTTAGGAATTTTTCAGTAAAGAATGGATAAAGTTGAAAAACCTAAGAATTAAGACCACAAGCCAATAAACCACATCCACAAATACAGATATATGAATGAACAGTTAGGATTACTAGACGTTTGAGGAAGCCCTCTCAGTGTAAGAGGGTAAGGCCTACAACTAAATAATAACTATTAAAATGGCATTATAAGGAAAAAAATAACCAAACTTCAAAAATATCACCAATTTCTTAATAAAGATGATAAAAGCGGGACGCCTGGGTGGCCATACTCATTAGCAGTCTGAGTTCATCTCAGGTCGTGATCTCATGGTTCATGGGTTGAGCCCCACATCAGGCTCTAAGCTGACAGCTCAGAGCTTGTAGCCTGCTTCAGATTCTGTGTCTCCCTCTATCTGTGCCCCTCCCCTACTCATGTTCTCTCTCTCTCTCAAAAACAAATACATTTTTAAATTTTTAAAAAATCAAAGATGATAAAAGCTTTTTCATCCAAAGAAAGGAAGTTAAATAAAAAGACACCAACAATACAAGAATTACAAATAAGTTTTTGAAGTTTAAATTATGATAGCTAAATAACAAAAATGACAACAACACAAAACTACATTCAGCACAGACTTGTAATATTAAAGTTGAGGGAATTATCCAGAAAGGAAACTAGAAATAAAAATAAGTTGGTAAGAGTGCAATAAATAAGAAAGTTAAATAATTAATGTATGAAGTTCAACATCCTTGGGAATTTCTAAAACATAGACAAGATAAAAGAAAAAAAGTAGAGGGGGAAAGAATATAAAACATATCATTACAAAAATAGCCCAATTGTAAAAAAAAGTATAGGTCTTAGGATTCAAAGGACTCCCATATCCAACACAATGAATGCAGAGCCAATTCTTGGCACAATAGGAATAGAATGAATATCCTAAGCAAATAAGAAGGTAAGATGCATTGGAGCGCCTGGGTGGCTTGCTTGGTTGGGGGTCCGATTTCAGCTCAGGTCATGATTTCACAATTCCTGAGTTTGAACCCCATGTCGGGCTCTGTGCTGACAGCTCTGAACCTGGATCCTGCTTCGGATTCTGTGTCTCCCTCCTTCTCTGCCCTTCCCCCATTCACGCTCTGTCTCTCTATGTCTCTCAGAAATGAGTAAACATTAAAATTTTTTTTTAATAAAAATAAATAAGTAAGAAGGTAAAATGAACACTTTTCCATACTCTAATTTGAAATTTACTCCCTGTAATCAGACCTTGGATGCAATGCTCCAAATACTCAGGAATAAACAAAGGAAGTCAAAGTCATGGAGCCTAAGAAACAGGAGAACCAATAAGAGAGATGAATAACAGCACTTCCACAAGCCTGGAGAAGAGCAAATGCATCTTGGAGCAACGTATGAAGGACTTCAAAGGAATAGCTCTAGGGAAGTGAACAGAGTGGACTGATTATTTGACGGGATGCACCAGGAAGATATTGTAGCGAAAGGGTTTTACAGACCTCTTGAAAAGCAAGGAAGATTCATTCATACATGTGAAGACATCAAAGGAAATAAAGCTGTGAAGAAATTATTAAGTCTTAAAGAAACAGAGAATTGTTAAAAAAAAAAACAAAAAAAAAAAGAAAATGTGATCATGTTATTTGGATCTGCTGTAGACAGTATTTGCGTAGTCATAACCGCTTGAACACTGAATATGGAGTTAAAGAAAAACTGAGATAGGATTATGCTTGGGAGCCTTGGTGGTGGGATGAGGGGGTGGGCAATAGGGATGTAGGAGAGTCGTATTGTCACCTGTCATAACTGTAGGTCAATGGAGGATGCTGTCTTAGGAATCAAGTTGTTGTCATAACATGCATATTATTTAAAGATAGGTAAATTCCTGTGGAAAGAGTTTTAAGAGTGAAAGTAGATACTTGTACAGACGAGGGAGATCTGTGTTCCTTATTGTTGTTATTATGCTCAGACTTCTAGCACTTTTGGCTTCTTATATCTGTGTGTGTTACTTGGATAAGGATATAAATTTAAAAAGAAAGGATTTCTGATCGAGGTTTGGAATACTATTTGGTGTTTACAAGACTAGCAAGGACAGAAGAACATAGTACCCAGAGAGATAAGGACGATTAAAAGCAAAGATCAGAAATAACAAGTCTGTCCGTAGAACTGCAATATGGCTGACAGTTAAGAGGCGGAGGTGTAATGTGGCCCAATCGTCAAAGTTTCCTGGACTCTACTTCCTGTTGTTGTACTATGGCTACACACCTTGCATTGTGTCCTTGGCCAAGTTAGTTAGCCTGTCTAAGGTGCTGTATTGATTTCCACATTAGGAACTTTGGGACATTAATTAGTACTGTAGGAGACTAATCCATGTCCTGTCAGTATGCCTCTAAGGTCACCCACAGATCCCATTGGAGAAACCAAAGCTTCCCTTCTTCATGTTCCTGTGTTACCCCTGCTTCCTTGTCTGAGAGCCTCCAGGAGTTTGCTCTTCAACACAGAAGGCAAACTGGAAGTGATGACCAGAAGTGCCAGGGATTTAATATTCTCAGATGAAGTAAAGGAATAGGTCAATAATACGCCACCTTTTCCATCCCTTCATGGAACAATACTGAAGTGCACACTGTGTGGTTCCTTACAGTGTCTGCAGAGGAACAGTGTGACATGTTATGAGGTTTTCTTCAGTCTCTGTCTTGCATTTCCCAGAATCTCACCTGTGCTTCCTATAATCACATCCCAGATAAGCAAGTCCTAGTGTCAGAGTCTGTGGTTGAGAAAAGCCAATATAAACAAATGTATATCCCATGTTTTCAGGAGGATTAAGTGATATAATCCATATGTGGCACAGCTAATTATTGACACTGCTCCAGGCACTTAGTAATGTTTGCTAAATACTAATTATTAATCCATTATTATTATCTTTATTGTTAAATGCCAGAATATGAAGGAAGTCTTTTGCACCTCAGTTATCAACTTAGACGTGATTCTAAGGGTCAAAATAAGACTTTGGTAGAATAGAAGTTAAATCTAGAAGACTTAATACCTAACTAAATTTGTGGGTATGGGAGGGAAAGCTTGGGGCTTTGAGTTACTCCGAAATACTTGACTTGTATGATTAATGGAATAGTCATGTCAATAAAAAAGAAGAAGCATGGAGAAAATGTAGTTTCATTTGAAATAAAATTACCTCCTAAAAATAAGTAAACGTTTTAAAGAATGTATTGAGCAGGCTATTCTTGAGATAATTCAATATTTATTTGATAGAGGTTTCAGTGAAGAAAAATCAGGTGTGGTCAAAAATTGGGTGTCAGGTCAACCAAGACCAAAACCAGGAGATCAGGGACCGTAAAGTCTTGCTTTCACAAATCAAGAAAATAAGCCCTTGTAGATAAATGACTTCTTGTCATTAATTTTTCCAACTCTTTCTCATTTATTATTCTGTTCTCTTTTTGAGGTTATGGTTGGTGGACAGGTGGTCAATATAGGTAGCATAATTGCTGAAAGGCTGAATATTTATTTATTTCCCAAACCAATCCAATTCATGTTGTTATCCTCAGTTCAAGTACTGGCCACTTTGTCTTTCATACAGTCAGGTCTCTCTAATTGATAATTTAATGGAAATGATTTTGGCAACCCCAAGAGACATCTGAGAGTTACGTTTAGCATTTGTGTTATTAAGGTTTTCTGCCAGACCGACGACCTTCGTGTTAATAAGATGGCTGCTTTCCAATTCCTCTGTAGAAAATGTCATTTCTCTTTCCCTGTTTTCTTTTATTTACAAATGTAATCTCTGATCCATAAATTTATAAGGTGAGAATGGTGAGTGGCTACTGTTTTATAGGATCATACATAAAGGGTAAAATTCACTGATCCATTTCAAATGTTTCCACCCACTTAGGGAATGATTTTGAAAAGAAGTCAGTGTGGCAGAAGTGAAAGAGGGGGCTGTTGGAGAGTGTGTAACAGGCTCTTTCAGATTCCCTCTTCCACATCATTGTAACACACATTTTTAAGCTAAGCTGTTAGTAAAGTGATGATTTCAGTTCTAAGTGTGTAGATGTAGATCATAACATGACTGTCATTTTATGTATCCGTTGATGGTCTGATTTTAGCCCTTAGGACATTAATGTGTAGTCACATAGAGAAAGAGGAATATTAACATTAGAAAAGTGTGTGTGTGTGTGTGTGTGTGTGTGTGTGCACATGCGCATGTGTGTGCAAGAGAGATAGGAAATTGTAAAATCCAAGGAGAATGCCTACTTGGTGCAGCTCAACTCTTAGAACACTTTCAAGTTAAAAACTCCATGATTGCAATTATACATATTTAGGTATTTTTATTATTTCTTAAAAGTTCTGACAAATGGCTAAACTGAGGTGTCATTACTAGGTGCTGAGGAACATTGAAAGGGAGTGTGAATAGAACAGAGTAAATTAGACTAATAGCAAACAAAAAAAGAAAAAGAAAAAGAAAAAAGCCAACAATATGCCTAAAAGAGAATTGCTAATGTACATAAACACACAAAAGTCAAGCATTAGATAAATATATTTTTTCTTTATCTCCTTACCCTTCATTTGTACATTTCTTTCACTCCATCTTCTCTCCAGAATATGCTTTTCATCAACTTTATTGAGGTATAATTCACATACAATGTACATACATATTTTAAATTTGAGTTTGAAAAATGTATATGCCCCTGTAACTATCTGCCTGCATCAGGATATTGATTATTTCTATCATGGACCAAAGTTCTTTCTTGATTTTTTTTTTCCAGAATTAATTCTACCACATCTCATACCCAAAACCACTTATCAGACTTTGATTACTGTAGATTAGTTTTGTTTGTTTTGTTTTGTTTTGTTTTGTTTTGTTTTCGGACTCTAGAGCTTTGTATAGTATGGTACTCTTTTATGCTTGACATTTAGCTCAGCATATTTTTTTTTTCAACTTTCGGAAACGATTTCCATTTGATTTGCCTTTGCTCTTTGTGGAAAAGCAGTGCAAGACCAGTCAGTGGTTGTTCCTACCCATTCGGTGGCCTGAGCAGTGGGAGCTGTGGGTCATTCTTCAGTGTGGAACTGCTGAATAGGCACAGAGGGCATATGCACGCCTTCAGACCAGTCTGGGGCTTTAGGTTGAGCAGCAATGAACTTGGGAACTAGAGCAGTCCCTTTTCCCTGAAATCCCTGCTTGGTCACAGCCTTATCAGCACAGTCTGCTTTTCCTTTTCCATCTCTTCTGGATTTCTGTAGAAGTCGAGATCAGACAGGACCTCCCATGGGTGTTCACGGGAAATGGTGCCACACTTGTGCAGAACTTCACGGGCCACCATCCACCACATCAGACACACTGAGTGAGCTCCCTTGTTGTTGCAAGGGATGGCAGTGTCCACATAGCCCAAAGGAAAAATCTGTGTTATGCAGAGAAATTTTAGGCAGATTAACATAAGAGAGGCTGGTGGTCAGCCCTAGGATCAGTAACCACCAGAAGTCTCGGCTCCCAGAAGGCTGCCTACAACTGGTTAGTAAAGGCTCCAGGAGTGAAGCAGCCAGCAACAGGTAAGCTCCAGTGGCAGCAGCTCACTCCAGCACAGCTAGCTGGCCACTATTCCTGGATGATGTGATGCTGACATCAGCCAGGTTTTCAATGGCAACAGTGGCCTGAGCTGCCAGCAGAAGCTTCTCCCGGGTTCTCTTCAGATTTATGATGTACATACCATCACATTTACTTTCGTAGATGTACTGTTCCATTTGGAAGTCAAGGTTGGTGCCACCTAAGTGGATTCCTGCTGCAAGGAATTTGAGGACATTGTCTTCCTTCACTTGCAGGACATCAAGGGCACCAGACACTATGAAAGTATCCCTTTAAACTACAATAGGAACTCAGAGCAACACCATATGGACCCCTTTCTGCGTAGTGTGGAAAAAGCTTAGCATAATATTTTTGAGATTCCTTTAAGTAATTGCCTGTATTACTATCTTTGTTCCTTTTTATTGCTCAGCAGTATTTCATTATGTGAATATACTATTAGTTGTTTACCCTTTCACCTACTGATAGATATCTGGGTTGCTTCCAGTTTAGAGCTACTATGAATAAAGTTGCTATTAACCTTTTTGAGAAATTATTTCAGTAGATAAATATTTTCATTTGCCTTTGATAATATCTAAGACTGTAATTAAAGGATTATATGCATTTTTAACTTAAGAAACATTTTCCAAAGTAGTTTTTACAATTTCCATTTCTATCAGCAATGTATGAAAATCCCCACTGCTACAAAAGACGCCATTAGAATTTTGATAAGTATTGCTTTGAATCCGTAGATCACATTAAGTAGTTGACATTGACAAATTAACAATATTAAGTTTTCCCATCCATGAACATGGGAATTTTTTTATTTAGGTTTTCTTTAATATATTTTGGCAGTTTTTTTTAGTTCTCTGTGTACAAGTCTTGTGCCTATTTGGTTACATTTATTCACGGGTATTTTCTTCTTTTGAATGATGTTGTAAATGGAATAGTTTTCTTAATTTACATCTTAGATTGTTCATTGGTGCATAGGACACTAAATATTTTTTATGTATCGATCTTGTACCCTGAAACTTGGCTGAATTTGTTTATTAGCTTTTTTGAAGATTTTTTGGGATTTTCTTTGTTTAACTTTTAAAATATTTATTGTTTCAAGTTTTTATTTAAATTTCAGTTAGTTAACATATAAAGTAATATTGATTTCAGAAATAGAATTGAGTGATTCATCACTTAAATTTGACACTCAGTGCTCATCACAAGTGCTTTCCTTAATGCCTATCCCTTTTAGCCCATCCCCTGCTTACCTGCCCTCGAACAACCCTCATTTTGTTCTCTCTAGTTAAGAGCCTTTTATGGTTTGCTTCCCTCTCTCCTTTTCTCCCTTTTGCCCGTGTTCATCTGTTTTGTTTCTTAATATAAGATCATGCCATCTGCAAAAGGGATGGTTTTGTTTTTCTCCTGGATTTGTTTCTTTTGTTTTCTTACCTAAAGAACTTTCCAGTACAATATTGAATAGCAATTGTGAAGGAAGACATGCATGTCTTATTTCTGATCCTGTTGGAACATTTTCAGTCTTTCACTATTAAGTATAATATTAGCTGTAGGTTTTTCTTAAATTCTTTTTATCATCTTGAGAAAATTAAAAAGAAAAATTCCTAATTTTCTGAATGTTTTTATCATGAATGGGTGTTAGATTTTGTCATATCCTTTTAAAAAATGTTTATTTATTTTGAGAGAGAGAGAGAGAGAGAGAGAAAGAAAGAGGGAATCCCAAGCAGGCTCTGCACTGTCAGTGCATAGCTAGGCATGGGGCTTGATCCCAGGAACTGTGAGATCATGACCTGATCTGAAATCAAGAGCCATGTGCTTTATCAGCTGAGCCACCCAGACACCCCTTGTCAAATCCTTTTTCATGCACCAATTAAAATAATCATGGTTTTTATTCTTTAAGTCTCTGTGGTGTATTTCACTGATTTTCTTATGTTGAACCATCTTTGCATTCCTGGGATAAATTTCAGTTGATCATGTTGTATAATCCTCTTAATGTGCTTTTGGACCAGTGGTGATTTTGTCCCTTAGATTTGGCAATGTCAAGATATTGATTATGATAACTGGAGAAATGTGCTTCTGGCCTCTGGTGTGTGGATGCCAGAGTGTTGCTACACAGTCTAAAATGGGCAGGACAGTTCTTTTTCCTCCACACAACTCTGGATTAGCCATAACAAGTTATCATCATTTTTCAGGTCGATAAACTCTTAATTATGACAATGCTGCTAGCCTTCCTCCAGTGAGTACGGCCATTCTCTTTCTAGGTTGTTACATGATCTTCATCTCTTCTGTTGCCTCAAAACATCTCACCCTTCTCCTACCCTCTTCTTTCATGCTCTAGCCATAGTGAACCTCACTTAGTTTGTTCTATCAGCCAAGGTATCTTTTACTTTCATCTTCTACACATATATTTCCCTCTGATCAGAACATTATTCTCCTTCTCACTCCCCAACACCATCACTAGGTTTCCCTTCCGCTCATTCTTCACATCTCAGTTACTTCCTCCAGGATGTTTTTCTGATTCCCCTTAGATGAAGAAAGGTACTTTCACAGCATTTTTACCAAATACCAGCCCTGTTTATGTCACTGCATTTGTCAGAGTTTATTAAAATGACATGTAAATTTCTTTAAAGTCTTGGAGAATCATACCCAATACTGTTTGCTGTGGGGTTTTTTTGTTTTCTTTTGTTGTGGTGTGTGTGTGTGTGTGTGTGTGTGTGTGTGTGTGTGTGTGTGTGTTACAAGAATAAATGAATGAGGGGCCATGGATGGCTCAGTTAGGTAAGCATCTGACTTCAGCTCAGGTCATGATCTCATGATTTGTGAGTTTGAGCCCCACATCTGGTGAGCATGAGCCTTGCTTTGGGTCAACATGAGCCCCACTTTGGGTGAGCCCTGCTTCTGTCTCTCTTCCTGTCTCTGTCTCTCTGGCCCTCACTCTCTCTGTCTCTCAATAAGCAAACAAACAAACAAACAAACAAATAATCCCAAATTCATTTTCCTTTACCTGCAACATTAGGAAAGATGGGAATTAAGAAATGTAAGTTAGTGTTTTAAGTGTGTAACACCTCAGATGTGTCTCTAAAATATAAATAACCAATTAAAATATTTTAATTTTAGTTATGTAAATTTTTGCTACTCTGCCTCACCCATAATTAGTTATTAATATATCTGATTTTTTTAAATTATCAAATGGTTGATCCAGTGTGTATTCAAAGATTGAGACACAGACCCAGAGTTTCAGAGTACTAATATTTAGAACTGGCTCTTGAATAAATTATCACATATATAAGCAAAGTTTGAAAATGGAATTTGGGATACAAGGAAGTAGCTCATGTCAGCCTCTTAAATCAATAGGCATGCAATATGGCTTTCTAGGAAATTTCTGATTTCCCAGGCAGTGTCCAATTTCTGGAGAGAGAAACAAAATGTAATCTGCACACAGTCAAATGCCAGGGGCGATGTGAGTATTGTGCAAGTTCAAGCCAGGTCAGAATACAAATGACTACTAACCAGCCGTCCAGCTTGTAAAATGATATAAGAACTCATTCTCACTTATTGCCCTTTACAAATATTAAAAAATAAGTCATAGTGTCAGCACGATGCATCAAGTTCCAGTGTTGCTCTAAGGACCAGAAGTGTTTCAAGTAGGAGTTGAATGTGATGTGAATTTCTGTAAATCAAAGGCTACTTTTTCACTTAATCTAATCAAAGTGCTGAAAATATATCCTAATGGTTACTTGACCAGTCCCAACACCCTCACATAGTGTCATCTTAGGAGAAAGATTTAAGACAGAAGCCAACACCATGTTATTATGGTGTGCTACGTGTGTTCTGCCTTTTGGGGATTGTATTTTTCATTTAGTTTGCTTCTGTGTTTCTTAGCATTTTTCAAAATTCTAAGTTTCGTTATACCATTAGCTACATACCAAAAACTCTAGAATTATAGGAGTTTGCCAAGATCTAACAATCTTCTAAATGCATATTATGTTCCTCAGAGTATTTTTGTCTTCCTGTACATTTGTCCAAATATTTAAATTGAGAACTGTTTGGAGAAGGTTCAGATTTTATTAACTTATTTTGCTTACAGACATTCTGAGCCTCCATTTCCTGTTCTGCAATGTAAAGAACTGAAAAGAAAGTTAATCAGTACTTGATACATTAAAAAAAGTATACATGGATATGAGTATGTACTGACTATAGATGCTTATTAAAATAATTCTCATAATTCTGGTTAAGGTAAATCTGGTCTTTAGGCTCATTCCTCACCTTCGTCTTCGCATACAGTAAGAATATTTTAGCAGTATATTTAGGTGGAAGGATTTTCAGAGATTTGATCTTCCCTAATCAGCTTATTTAAAAGAGAGCAATGACTCCCCACCTCGTTATACCCCAGGTCACTGTCTTATTATTCCACTTACTTCCATTTTTTAATGTTTATTTATTTATCTTGAAGAGAGAGAGGACAAACAGGGGAGGGGCAGAGAAAGAAGGAGAGAGAAAATCCCACGCAGGCTCTGTGCATCAGCACAGACCCTAACGTGGGCATCAGTCTCACAAACTGTGAAATCATGATCTGAACTGAACTCAAGAGTCAGATGCTTAACCCAGCTGAGCCACCCAGATGCCCCCATTTACTGCCTTCTTATTACTTAATGCAATCTTTATTTATTGTGATTCTGGCTATTTTCTTTTCGTCTCTGCTAGCACCGTCTTTAGATTAACAGCTCCAAGAGGGCAGGGGCCATGTTTGCCTTGTTTATTTATTTATTTTTTTTTAATCACTAACATAAAGAGCACTTAGCAGGTCATCAATCAATATTTGTTAAATTAGTTTTTTTGGTTGCAGATATCACATTTTAGGCACTTAAAATAATGCCCTGGGTAAAGCCAAAAAAAAAAAAAAATGAAAAAAGCTTTCACAAAGATTGTATAACCTTTACATTTAGTGGTTCTTCTTGTGTGTCTTCCACATGCCTCCTCCTGCTAACACCAGCTAGGAACTTCCCACACGACCAAAGGAAGGATAGAAGGAAAGCCATTTGGAGAAAGTACTTTTCTCATTAGTCCTGAATCCTCTTATCTCCTAATAGTCTGATAGGTTGTCAACACAACACTGGTGGCTTAACCATTCTAAATGCTGTATGTATTTGTATCTATATATCTATGTATATATACAATAATATAGGCTATATACAGTATAGAAATATGTAATATATAATCAATATATAGCTGTTATAATAATATTTTATATATGCTATATGAATTATATGAGTAGATATATTTCCTATGTTTTATATGTACCATATATATTTTATACATACTTTTGTAAAAGTACTTATTTATTTATTTGCACATATAATAGAAAAGTTAAAAATGCCTGTTTTCCTCGACTAAGAGATGTGGAAACATGGTTGCCTAAAAGACATACCCTAGGGGCCCCTGGGTGGCTCAGTTACTTAAGTGTCCCACTCTTGGTTTCAGCTCAGGTCATGGTCTCATGGTTCGTGAGTTTGAGCACCACGTCTGGGTCTGCACTGATGGTGAGGAGCCTACTTGGGATCTTCTCTCTCCCTCTCTCTTCCCCTCTCCTGCTCAAGCACTGTCTCTCAAAATAAATAAATAAACTTAAAAAAAAAATAAAGGACGTACCCTAGCACAGTTTGATAATAATTATACAAGCACAAAAACACAATTTATCTGTCAATTATAATAAATAATTTATTAATTAAATGGGAACTTCATAGAAATGTTTCTTATTATGTACCAATAATATTATTATATAAGGATACAAG
This sequence comes from Herpailurus yagouaroundi, assembly GCF_014898765.1. NCBI lineage: Eukaryota > Metazoa > Chordata > Mammalia > Carnivora > Felidae > Herpailurus > Herpailurus yagouaroundi. Next base: position 13,052,902 of record NW_024412414.1, on the reverse strand, counting down.
AAAGAAAACTCCATAAGATTGATACTTTGTATGTCATAAGCCAAATCTATTTTCAGTTATAGAAAATCTTTGAGTTCTAAACATTTCAAGTCAAATGTATCTGTATTGATATCTACTGTCAGAAATATATGTAAGCCTATAGACCTGTCTGATTATTTTCTTATAATCGTAAGATTCAACTAGAGCCAATTATTAGATTAGGCTGACACAACCAGGGGAAATTTGTGAAGCCAATAGATTAGTTTCATGTCTTGTATACGAAAGGAATACAATGATTTTTTTTTTTTACTTTTTAATCTGTTTCTTTGATATAAAGTATTCTCAGCATTAAATGTATTTTTTTTGTTGAATTCCTGCCCACTGGGTAAGACAACTTAACTTATAAAGAGAAGATCTTTTCTGTTTTCCCAGAATTTTTTAAGGCCTTCCATTAAGCTGAAGCAATTGTTGAACTGATATTTTTAGTATATGAAACTTCAATATTTGATATAGCCATTCAATTTATGTGAATATACATATAACATATATTGTTCAAGAAAAAAAAATTGAGAGTGGTAGCAAAGGCTATTTATTTTTTAAATTGAGTGAGTAACCACTCCTGGGCCTAGCGGTTCAAAAGTTTTACAGCAGGGAAGCACTGTCTACAAGAAACATTCTAAATTAAGTATGTGCTAGTAAGACTTATGTAATTGCCTTTCCTCTAGCTAGTGTTAGATTTTACCTTGAAACGGTTTAATGAATTTATTATTGGTTGAATTATAGAGATACAGTCAATATCTGCATCAATTACCTCATCATTTTGAAATTGCTATCTTTCTTTCTCTCACATCAGAATATTTTTTCATACCACAGCTGCCAACATTACTTAGGCACCATAACTTTGTGTTTTTGATATTCTGTTACATAATGCTTACTTTGTTACACTCATGCCCACATGATGATACCTGGAAGTGAACAGGAGGACCTGTGTGGCTAAGATACTGAGTGGGCCCACCCACCTTGTGATCCTCCATTAACCTAGGGCCAACTATCATGATCCTTGTCATCAGGTCAACTTCTCTAATTCAATCTATTCAATTTCCTCCCTGCTCCATGATTTATCAGGTAAACAACTGGCATGCAAACAAGCAAAGTATGTTCTCAAAGACACACAGAAAATTAGAGATAGTACCTATGGCAAAACTTAGGTATATATATATAAGTGATTGTCCTATAGAAGCCTCAAGGATGGAATCACTGAGTTTAAAAGTAAGGAATTCAGCTATGCTGGTTTGGAGAAGATAAAGTCACTAGCTACTGACCTATTTTTTTTTCCTGTTGAATGTTAACAGCTTTCTATAGATATACACACTATTACACAGCAATATTGTGGGAGCTGTTTGTTTCTGAAGTTTTTGATCAAATGATATCTTTAGAACTTCTGATTGTCCCTTTAGCAACCCAATGTATTCAAATTATAAATTGAAAGATATTGGACTTCTAATAATTCAAGCTTTCTGTGTACTATTAAGTTCTATGAAGCCATTTTGGATAGGTAGGTTTTTTTTTTCATTTCTTATCTAATCTTCGTTTCAATATTGGAACAACTAGGTATATGCCTTCTTTTATTTGTATGGTTTCTCTCATATTTATGTAAATGGATATAAGTGAAAAATGAGTAAAAATACATTCTAGGAAGGATATTAGAATGCTAACATAGCTAATGCCATTCTTGGAAATCATTTAGGGAAAAATGGATTCATTTGAAAAGGAGAATTATAAAATATTATCAGTCTTAAAGGACCCGAAGGGTGCTATTATAGAACTGTGACTCTGGAGAACATATACTGAACAGTACAAGTGCCAAAGACTTCAGCATGTGCTTTTAAAATTATTTGCGTATTAAGGGCCACTTAGAGGTCTCACTTCTCCCCATTTTCCTGGGATGGTCCTGATTATAGAACTCAACATATTGCATCTCAGGAAACACTCCATTCACACGCAACTCAAGAAATTTGGTCCTGTTGGTCTGACCAAAAGTTCCGAGTGAAATAGTGCCTATGGATGCATTGTCTTTGTGCATGTAGGCACAAGTTAGAAGATTGGGGCTGATTTTTGACTTCACCGTTCCCTAGTTTTGTGACATAAAGCAAGTCACGTTATTTTTCACTCTCATCTCTTAGGGTTTTTTTTTTCCCCCTAAAATATAAATAATACCTTTCTCACATGTATTTGTGAATTTTAAGTAAACATGAATGTGAAATGCATTCTAATATTCAAAGTGCTATACAGATAAGTTTGTCTTAACTCCAACAAGTTTGCAGAATCAGTGTTGGTACATGTAACACTTTCTACATGAGAACTGCTGGAGGCATCTATGCTATAACTTGAATGTTAAGGGTACATGAATTGGTTTTAGATATGAGTTTCTGTGCATTTATCAGTAGTTATTGATTGAAAATCCCAGGTCATGCTTTTGGAAATTCTTAATATTAGGCACTGTTCATTTGTATAAAATATCTTGTCTTCTTTTTTAACTTTTCATCATTACCCTTGTTAATTACTAAATCCTTTTGAATATATGCATACATATATGTCTAGGTAGACATAGATATATTTCCTTAATATTTGAGTTTGAAAATTGGTTTGAAAGGCCAAATCTTAATATTTAGTGTGATTTATCTTTTAAAAGTCCTGTCTTCTCTATCTTCTCTTTACTTAATGAAAAAGCCAATTGCAAAAGAAGAAGATTGATTAATAGCAATAACCTTGATATTCTCGTAATAAAAATCCTTTTTGAAGTCTAGTCTTTATAAAAAGGTGCTGACTGTGTTGTAAGGTTAATATCTAATCCTATGTCTAATAGATGGCAAAGATTTAATAATTGTAGCAGATGCTGTCCATTTGTTGAATGAATCTCCCACCCCAGTATCCACCCCCACAATGCACCAGTACAACCCTGAAGAGAAGCTACTACTGTGGAAACCTAACTATCTCTGACTATTTTCTCACGTGGGAAACATGCTTTCCTCCATGCAAGACAAAGTAGAATTGCCTGAGAGTTAATGCTTCCAGAAGCAACACTCAATCAATAATGGATGGGGAAACTATAAATAAATACCCATCTTCTATGCCCCTCAGTTGGGATAACTGCACTTTGTTTTGTACCCAGTGTTTCCCGGAAAGACTGAGGTTCAGTTGAGCACACTGATAACAGGCCTGATAACAAACGTTTATCTTCATCCTCTGTCTGAATAATCACTTCCCATCTGGTGTTTCTCGGGATTGCCTCCCAACTCAACTTCTTGAATTCATCTCCTTAATTCACAGTCTTTGGGGGGAACTCAAAAGAAGAAAATAATGTCTGATAAAGAAATTAATCCACCTGCATGAAAAGATACACACATATACAGGTAAGGCTCTACCTCTGTGCCAACATACAACTCGTCATCTTACTCTAAGTTGGTTTATAACAACCGTGACAAGTGGAATTCAATTTAGATTTGGGGAGAGTAAGTCCTTTCTTTGTTAAGGTGGAACTTCTTTTTTTGCTTTGTCTCTAGAGATTCTTTGAATATAAATAATAAGTGGAAGTCATAGAATATAAAGAACAGCAAAGGAACTGAGAACTGTTGTTTTGTTTTGTTTTGTTTTTGTTTTTGTTTTTGTTTTTCTCATCTGAGAGACTGACCCATTAACATAAGAAGCAGACCCTGGAGATGTTCCATAAAACCAAGTTCTGCTCAAGCCTGCTCTGATATCTCTTGTGTGATAAAAGTTATTGACACTTAGCAAGAGTTGATGTCTTGGTATTCTACCTGCAAGTGGTAGGTCTGCTGGGGAGATGGAGGACTGATATGTATCCTAGAAATTCAACACTTGAACTCAGAAGTAGGTGAACTGTGAATTATGGGCTACTGGTCACATAAAGCCTGCTGGTCATGTCTCATAGTCTGTTCTGCCCTGGGATATGTGGTACATCCACAAAAGGAGTTTCTTGTTAATGCTGGTGGGAGCTGTGTGCAAGCTTCCACATGAACAGTTAGTCTTTCAGAGTCTAATCAAAGGCTACTTAGGGGGTTTTTCTCCTTGAGTTAATGGGAGTATGAGTGTTCATTGAAGGGAAATTAGGCCCAGAAGACAGGGAAGCAAATTAAACCTTTATTTTGATTTGAATTGGGAGTGAATAAAGTGTTCACTGCTCACTAAACTCAAGTGAAGTTAACATGTGAGAATGAATGGAGACATATTTCTCTGTGTGGGAAGGAAGACCTCAGGGCACTTTGTACCCACGAATCTCCCGGGGCAGAGCTGAGATGGAGGTAGCCATTCGTCATCCTCTGAGGGTGATGGGGATTTTCAGTAAATGCTGTATCAATGTAGTTAAATCTTCCCAGAACCAATAAAAATGCCCTTGCCTTTTCTACCCTCTATTACAAGTAATTGCTATTCATCTACTTATGGATATCTTGGAAGTAGTCACAGAGTACTCAGAGTGCCTGGGGGATGAAAAGTTTGAAGGAAAAATGTAGCTGTATATCATTGGCATTCATGAGAATATTCACATTAGATGTTTGAAAGGCAGGTCCCCAGGAGGCAATAGAGAAATCAGGAACAATATTGTGCCAAAAATACTACTCTGGCCAGGACATCAGGGAGTTTATATCAGGTAGAGTGAAGGAAGGCAATTTGGAAAGAAAAGATATACGTGCTTTTCTGTATACACTTAGTTTATTTATATATGTACATCCACTGAAAAACTAGTGTATTCTGGGAATTGACAATCAGATTGGGCCTGAAACTTGTGAAATATGCAGCTGTGCTTGTAGGTCTTTGAGGCTGAAACCTCTGAATAACATCTTGCATCATGATCAATACATTTTCAAATTTTTAAAATCTGCTGGCAACCAGTAGGCCAAAAATGTCTTGTGCCTGGGTACCATTTGGTATTTGGGAGGGCAGGTTTAAGCTACTGGAGATCCAGATGCAGAATCTGAAGGTGTTGCCTTTGCCTAGAAGTTATGCACTTCTTCTGGAGATGTAGAGAGTGACTTGTCCCATTGATGCCACACCAGACACATGGGTACAAAAGATGTGAAGAGGTGCATGGGTGATATCATTCTTGCCTTGAGTCACTGTAGTGCAAAAAGAGTTCTTGCTTCTCTTATTTTCTCATTCTCCACAGTTCAGTCTCTTGAAGGCAGGTCGTCCAGGTTAAGCGTACTTACTTCTCTTCATCCCCTTTATTTAAAAGGTCTAGTGTATCACCCTTCAAGGAGATTGTACTAAATTCCATCAAGATAACAAAGAGAACAGTGACACTCAAAATTATTGCTTGTGGATGGCTTTTCCCATAACACCCTGAAATACATTTAAGTCACTCAAAAGTACCAACAAATCACCCATTTACTCAGTGAATTATTGTAACTTAACCCCTCCTGTGTACAAGGGTGCGCACACACACACACACACACACACACACACATGCACACAAACACAACCCTGAAAAATAGATGATACAAAATATATCGTGAAAAAAGCAGCCATATTTAAATATTTTATCCATTCCTTCATTAAAGATAAATCCATTAGGAGTTGCAAGGAAAGCAAAAGCATTTCTTGATGAAAGTATAATACAAATCTTCATGGAATAAAGGTCATTGAATCTTGGCAGAATGCTAAAATAAGAGAATTCTTGGAAGATGGACCAACATAATCAAAGACAGGAGCATCCTTGAAAATGATATGATCTTTTTTTTTTTTTTTGTACTTAGTAATGATAATAATGATGACAATAATAATAGCAGCTATTATTTTTTTTTAATTTTTTTCAACGTTTATTTATTTTTGGGACAGAGAGAGACAGAGCATGAACGGGGGAGGGGCAGAGAGAGAGGGAGACACAGAATCGGAAATAGGCTCCAGGCTCTGAGCCATCAGCCCAGAGCCCGACGCGGGGCTCGAACTCACGGACCGCGAGATTGTGACCTGGCTGAAGTCGGACGCTTAACCGACTGCGCCACCCAGGCGCCCCAATAGCAGCTATTATTGATTGAGTCCTGACTTCATATGAGATAGTGTTCTAAGCAGTTTATATCAATTAACATATCCTCACCTTAAACCTGGAAAGATGCTATGATTATTATTATCCTCATTTTACTGATAAGGAAACTAAAGCACAAAAGCGTTAAATAACCTGTATGACGTCTTCTCCTTGTGAGAGACAGAGGCTGGACTCAAATTAGCAGCTTGGCTACAAAGAATGGACTCTTTCCTACCACTGTTATCTCTTGTAGAGTCCACAGAACCACTGAATCAATGACTATTTTTCTTCTCATTTCCCTTGAGACATGGATTGTCCTACAGAACCAATGTCATCTTGGAGAGCAACACTCTGCCCTTAGTCTCCTTAGCCCTTCCTTCCTTAGAACTTTTTCCCCAAACTACCTTTACATTCACCCTGCCTCCTATGCTAGAAGCCAATTTGTATTCTTTTCAGAGTAATTCCAAACACATATATCCAGATAGCTGAACCACAATCCTGTGCTTCCTGTGTACAATATGAAAAGGGCCCTTGTCTTGAAATCAAAAGATCTGGATACAGGGGCACCTGGGTGGCTCAGTCGGTTAAGCCTCTGACTCCTAATTTTGGCTCAGTCATAATCTCATGGTCTGTGAGATTGAACCCCTCATCAGGCTCTGCGCTGAGCCTGCTTGAGATTCTCTCTTTCCTCGCTCGGCCTCTCTCTTCTGCTCATGCGTGCTCTCTCTCTCTCTCTCTCTCTCTCTCTCAAAATAGTAAACATTAAAAAAAAGATCTGGGTACAAGCTCCAGCTCAGGTACATACTATCTATGTGCTTTTGACCTAACACTTGAAGTAGTGTTACATTATTTGGAAGTTTCTCTCCTAGTTATCTGTTGAATTGCCTGCTCTCCCATCTCGGTTTAGAATTCTGAGACCCAAAATGTCACCAAATTTACTGAAATTATATTGCTGATTACAGGAAGTGGTGGACTCTCTTTGAGCCCTTTGGATTCCTGGTCCTTCATTTTTTTCTGGGCCAGCCTACCCTTGGGAATGTTCTGCAGAGGGCACTTCTCCTTTCCTCTGAGTATGGTTTTCACATCATCTTTTTACTTCCTCCCACTGTTAACACCTCACAAGGCTCACCTAGGTCTGAATGCAAATTAGGATCACAGTGTTGTCTCAAATCACCCAAATTTGTAAGGTGCAAAATACAAACCAATGTTTTTAAAAGAGTATGGACACTCCTTCCTGTGTGGTTCTAGGAAAGCTCGTTAATCTTTCTAAGCCTCACTTTCTTTTTCCTGGTATATTTAAGAAATCAAAAGGAGACATTTTATTTGAGAAAGTACCTTTCACACTATAAATCAGTTAACAAAAGTAGGTACAATTTATAAAAACAGGAGTTTTAAATATGAGAAGGGAGATGCCTGGGTGGCTCAGTCAGTTAAGCATCCAATTTCAGCTCAGGTCATGATCTCATAGTTCATGAGTTTGAGCCCCATGTTGGACTCCATGCTGACAGCTCAGAGCCTGGAGTCTGCTTCAGATTCTGTGCCTCCCTCTCTCTCTGCCCCTCCCCTACTTGCCCTCAGTCTCTCCCTTTCTCAAAAATAAATAAACATATTTTTTTAAATAGTAGAAGACAGTTAAGTCTTCTTAGCAAGAGGGCAAGAAGCAGATGTGAAGTGGGGGGATTCTGTGATAATATCTTAACACCCTGCCCTTGGGAAAGTGTCTCATCAGGTCCACAGATACATTTATTTAGCTTTCAGGGGCTATCTCCAAAGGAGATAGAATGTGCCTAGGCCTGGGAATGAAGTCAGTCCCCCATGCCTCTTGCCACAGACTCTCCTCTCAGGGCCCATGTATTTAACAGGAATAACACACCTTCAACAAGAGATCCTGATCAGCATTTCTGTAACTCCAAAACACCAAGGAATGGGGTGTTTAAGAGACTGAGGTATAATGGCATTCCCTGTTCCAAAATGAATCATTTTTTTCTTCTTTCCTTTTTATTTTTATTATTTTCAAAATTCTAGCCACTCAATAGCAGAGGAATTTCCCAGACTTTTGCAATAACAATGTTGACAGGCAACTGCATTTTCCTCCTGAGGCGACTCCCATTTCCATGAGGTCAGGACTGCCAATGGGAGCACATATCAGGGGACAGGTTGATGGAAGAGAAGGCAAAAGGTCCAATTGTCCAGGGGCCGGGGACCATGAACCTTAGCCAAAAGGAACAGAATGGAATCAGTGTACATCCTGCTGTGAGTGTTCACTATTTTTTTTTACCCTTTCTCCCATAATGTATAGCCTTGGAAGAAAGTGTGTTCTTTCTCAGCAGAGAGCCTGTAACTGCATAGTCTTAATGTATTCATAATGATATGAATATATAGATTTTCTTTTCACAATTCTTTTCCAGGAAGGTCAGAAAATTCACACATCTAGGCATTAAAAAAAGAAGGTACACTATTAAATGTGGTCAGAAAATCACTGATTGGCATGAAAGGGGTTAGAATTCAGCCAATTTTCCTGATCAGTTATGCAGGAGAGAGACACTTTAGTAATTTAATCCCTTATGTATATCTTGGGCTTTCTCCAACTTAGATATTTCTTTCAAATCTTTTATTTAGTTGATCCCTACAAAAGTAGGAGCAGCCAGTAGGACAGATAACTACTGTCCCAATGTTTACCGTAAGCAACCTAAGAATAGAGGTTGCAAGACTTATATTATATCATTAGCTATTGGCAGAGGTGGGACTCAGAGACCTTAGCATTTCTGGTCCTGGGCTCTTTTGTCTGGATCAGGTTTTCCCCAAGTGTTTTTATGGAGCATTCACCCTAGAAAACGCACTGCAGAAAACAGGATCCCAAGATCATAGAAGTCAGAAATGCTACATTCTATACCTTTCTCTTCCAATGTTACGTTATACTTCCAAGTAGAAGAGACCCTGGAAAATCCTGCAGGAAAGCAATTTGTTTACCTCATTTAACCTAGTATTTTGCATATCTGACTGCATGCTGCTTTTTTTTTTTTTTTAATCCTGAAAAGCACACACTGTAAACCCTTGCCCAGCGCCATATAGCTTTATAACAGGTCAAATTATTCACACTGAAGGCGGAATCATCCATTTACAACTTTAATATGGAAAGGTCTTTCTTTTTTTAAATGCTAAGAAATTTGAACTGAATCTCCCAGAGCCAGCTTTGGGCAAAATTGTAAAGTCTATAAAATTGACCATTGTGGTAGAAAGCAACAGGCTATGGATATGAACAGATACTAGTCAGCTAAGGGACTTTTCTGCCACTGGGTGCACTTTGTCCAGTTCCCTACCCCTCCCAGCTCTAGTTCCCTCACCTGTATGATGAGAGCAGTCATGGTACCTACTTCATAGGATGCTGTGAAAATTAGGTGAGATACTGCACGTACAGTCCTTGGCATAGAGCCTGGGACCTGGTCCGTATTCAGAATAGACATATTACTGTTCTTCTTGTGCTCTGCCCTTTCAGTCAGCCCCCGGGTATCTCATTCTTGCTCCTCCTCCTTCTATTTTTCCATGCTGTCATACAAGCCAAACAGACTCTGCTTCCGGGTATCTTGTCCAGCTGGTATCAGGCAGAGATGGCAGAAACCAAGCAGGTGGTATGAAAGAGTGAGATGGACTCGGTGTTAGACAGTTGAGGTCCTCCAGACTAAGGCACACAGTAGAAAAGAGCCACACATTCCTGAGACTGGTTGTTGTGTTTTTTTTTTTTTTTAAACAACATTTATTTATTTTTGAGAGAGAGACAGAGCATGAGTGGGGGAGCATCAGAGAGAGAGGGAGACACAGAAGCTAAAACAGGCTCCAAGCTCTGAGCTGTCAGCACAGAGACCAACGCAGGGCTCGAACTCACAGACTGAGAGATAATGACCTGAGCTGAAGTTGGACGTTTAACCGACTGAGCCACCCAGGCACCCCCAAGACTGGTTGTCGTTGCTCATGCTTTTTTGTTGTGTAGTTATTTTTTGTTGTGTTGTTATTGTGTGGAAATATGGACTCAGTGATGCAAAATCTTTAGATATTTCAAGAGAAGTGCAGGGGCGCCTGTGTGGCTCAGTCAGTTGAGCATCCAGCTTCAGCTCAAGTCATGATCTTGCAGTTGGTGAGTTCAGGCCCCACATTATCAGGCTGTGTGCTGACACATCTGAGCCTGGAGCCTGCTTCGGATTCTGTGTCTCCATTTCTCTCTCTCTCTCTCTCTCTCTCTCTCTCTCTCTCTCTCAAAAATAAATAAAAACATTAGAAAAAGAGTTAAAGGTAAGCCCAAATGTTCATTTTTATATGGGTTTCCCAATGTTTAAACACTCTGCTATGAAAAATCCCACTTTTGGACCACTGCTTAATGACACCTGGTCCAGGGGATTTCTGGCTTCCTGCTTTTATATAGAATAAAACACCTACAAGTGTAGAAGGGCTTAAGAGGCCATCTAGTTTAACCTTCTTCTTGATGCAGAAGTGCCCTCTATAATATCCAGAAAAGTATATCATCTCATATACTCGTAATGATAAAGAACTTGGTATCTCAAGGAGAAACCATTTCACTTTTACTCTGTGTAGGAACAATTTCATGGAATACTCACATAAACCCCAAGCAGTAGATACTCCTCTCTCCATTACAATTATCGTGAAACTCAGGCTCAGAGAGGCCATTTTACTTCCTCTAAAGTCACAAAGCTATTAAACATCTGTAGGTTGTGTGATAGAAACCCAGGCTGCCTAGGTTTCACAGCCAGTATACTTAACCACCGGCTAAACAATTCTACTTGTTAAAATGCTCTGGGCTGATATTAAGCTGAAATTTGCTGCCCTGAAATGTCTACCCTTTGGTCACAGTTCTGCTCTCCTGAGACACAAATAATAAGTCTAATCCTTCTTCCACAAGACAGCCCTTCACATTTTTGAAGATGGCTCTCCTCTGCCAGCTAAATCGTCTCTTCTCCAGGCTAAACACACTCATTTCTTTCTCCTGACCCTCATAAGCTCCCAGGCACTTCATCATCCTCGCCCTGCTCCCCAGGAGGGAGTTTCAATCTGTCAAAATTCCTCTTAAACCATGATGTTTAGAAGAGAATACAGTCCCTCTATGTGGTTACATAAGTATAGGTTAAGACAGAAATAACACCTCCCTTGTTTTGACCACTATGCTTTTATTAATGCAGTCTTGGTTATATCTGATTTTTGGCCACTATGTAAAAAATAGGCAGGTCTTGAATGTTGGCCTAGAATCATCCCATGTGTGTGTGTTGTGTTCTTTTTTAACCATGGATTGATATAAAGTCACTTTCTACACCCTACTCCAGTTCTAAATAAGTAGATCAATTTTTTTAAACGTAAGTGTAAGATTTAATATGTATTTTTATTAAATACAATTTTGCTAGATTTAGATTATTTTTTGGCCTATACTTATGTGTTTGTTTTTTGTTTTTCTTTAATGTGAACAATGTAGCAAAGCATAAAACAATTTTAAAAAATTCATGTATTCTGACTAGTTTTCCTTGAGCATAGAAAGAAATGAAAGGGTTTCTGTTTTCTCTGCTGCTATAATACTGCTCCCCAGATAAGTCTATTGATATTTTCCCCAAAGACAAAACAACACAAAAATACTTCATACATATATATATGTTACATATATAATATATGTCAAATCATATATATCATCTTACAGTCACAAAGTTCAAAAAATACCTGGATTAACAGTAATGGAATAAATGCATATACTTTGTTCTTTGTAATCCAGATATTTCTGAAATTTATTATCTGATATGCTTGCTATCCCCATCAGCTCCTCTCTATGTCATTCTTAAGCCAGGGATTGGTAAACTGCAGCCTTGAACTAAACCCTATCCTTGATTGTTTTTTGGTAAATAAAGTTTTATTAGAACACAGACACTCCATTTGTTACTGTCTTGTCTCTGGCTGCTTTTATGCCACAGCAGTCCAGTTTAAATTGTGGTGACAAAGGCCAAATGATGTGCAAAACTCAAAGTATTTACTATCTGATCCTTTAAGGAAAAGTTTCCTGACTTCTGTTTTCGCGGTTGGTTAGCAGTCCATCCGTTCTATTATACTGAGAACTAAAACGGACATATTCCTATTCCTGTGTTAAATGATACTGAAAGAAAAAAAAATCATTTAGTTATTTGCTTCAGGAGATATTTTCTTCCTCAGGATAAAACTTACATTTCAAGACCCACATCAAGAGTCTCACCTCATGGTGCCCATCAATCTAAAGCTATTATTCCATAAACTGTGCCCAGTCCTACTCAGGTTCTCGTCTTGCAAGAACAATCTTAAAATCACTCAGCTCAGGCCATAAAATCTTATATATATCATCCATAACTTCCCCTTCCGAGGTAGTGCTAAGACTATGTCAAGTTATATTCTTTTCTGCAGTAAGTCTAATAAACTTAAGATTTGGCTGAACAAATATTTCTTGTCGCCCTTTTAGGAGTGGAGAGTGGACATTACAAATCCTCTAAACTAGTATCACCCATTCTGCATTATCTTATTCTGATTAATGTAAATACTGAGAACATTCCTATGAGGTATAGCTATCTGCATTTTGTATTTGGGAAAATGGGCTCATAGAAGCAGAAGATATACTTGGGTGGCAAGTCCCATGGCACAGATCAAGAGGGAAAAATAGTAAGGTGAACCCTCTGTCAGGCTTCTGCCCACAAGTCCCAGGTCTACTATAGATTATAAACTGAACTGGGATAAATATTTACATGTTCTAGGCCTCAGTGCCCTTCCCTATGAAAGCAAAGAACTGTGCCTATATTATCTATATATTTGCTTTAAATTCTGCAACCCATTGGATGAATGATTTTTTTCGCAGTTGGAAAATAAGTTTCTCCATACCAATTTCTTTCTTTTCTTTTCTTTTTTAATGTTTATTTATTTATTTTGAGAGAGAGGGCGGGGGGAAGAAAATCCCAAACATGCTCTATGCTGCCACCACAGAGCCTCATGTGGGGCTTGACCCCATGAACCATGAGATCATGACCTGAGCTGAAATCAAGAGTTGGCTACTCAGCCGACTGAGCCACCCAGGTACACCCATACTGATCTCGTTCGCAAGACTCCGCTACCTAAGCAGAGGCATATGGGATAAACTATAATGAAGACTGAGCTCTACAGCTTGGTTGCTCTAAGAAAAAAAAAACAATGTAGAAATTATTCTAACTATTTTCATAAGAAACATATTTGCATTTATTTCGTGCTGTTAACAACTTAACATGTAATCATGCCTCCTCTAAGAAAAGAAGTAATACTTCTTCTATGATTGCATTAAACACGATGTGTTATATCTTTCTACTAATCTATCATCTATTATGACTGCCTATTTTGAGAGCTGGCATAACAATTATCATAAGTGATAGCATTATATTCTGAAAACAAAGAATGTGATGGTACAATTTATCTTGCTACTTTGCCTGACTTAATGGCAGTTGGGGTTTCCTAGACAAAGCCAGATTTTTTCAGATCGTAAATATTTCATTTTTTAATTTATTATTGATTCAGTTTGATAGTAAATAACTCCATGAATGCTGAGGTTGGAAATCTATTGTAAAAATTGTTAAGCATCTTTTCTTCTGTCCATCCACAGAATTTTATCATGTTAAAATACAACAGTGGAGCTACCTGAAGAAAATGGATTTGGGATTTTTAATTTATCTGTTGCAGTTAATTAACTGGTCAATTAAAAACAAAAAGGCAATTAGTGCCGAGCACATTTGTTCTGATGATGAACATACAATCTGAAAATGGATCTTGATCTCTGCTACAAAATTCTTTAATGTCAAAGCAATGTTGTTGTAAGTAGAGGAAGAATAAAACCCATTAGGACTAATGCACTTTCAACAATGGTTTCCATTCCTGCTAAAGCAACATAAGTAAGACACAATTAGAGACAGAAGTTGGCCAATATTTTAAGTAATATTTCTGCATGGGCCATTCTGTTTCCCTGTATTTAGAGCAATCACCAAGCCATTAGTAGTAGCAGTAGTTACATTTTTTTCCCTATCAAACTGAGAAAATCATTTCACATAGTCCAAAAGAGGTAAGAAATAGGTATAATTTGTAATTAACCTGAGGATTTCTATAAAGAGTATGTATTAATGAACAATTCTCTATCATCCAAACTGGTGTCACCTAGATAAATCTATTATTAAAGAGCATCAGACTGGTAGTTAGACAAGAATAACTTCCTATGTTTTCCTCTTGTCCTTCAATGTAATGTATTGGGTCATCTTAAGCATTTTGTGAAGTTTGTAAGTACGGTTGGTGAGTACCAACTAGAATCCTGTATGAGCCCCTTTCAAAGGCTTGTTGCAGAGCTACGCATGCACATCCACCTGCCTTTTTATTTAAGCTCCTGTCCCTAGTTCCCAGTGCAAACAGAAGTTGGAAAACTCTCTTCTAAAAGAAAAAAAATTTCTCTCTTTTGATAAATCCCATTGTCTCCCATGTCTGCTGGAGTATCACAGCTGCATATGAAAACAGCAGCCCCCCCCCCCACCAAATTTCGTGGCTGCTTGCGGTTTAACCAATGCTTGACTTTTTTGATAATTCCTGATTTATTGGCAATCTTATCCAATTCCTAGACTGATGAATAGTTTCATAGCCAAGGGGTAGATTGATGGCAGCTTTCTATTTCTAAAAGTACAATTATTCTGAACCATACAAAGATACTGTTTTGTGCTGTCTGGGTTAAGAATAATTAATATTAGGTATGACCTCACAGTCACGGCACTTGCTTCAGAATTCTTCTCTTAGCTGCCTTCTGGGGTTAGATGCTGGTCAACAATACATGGTACAAAGAGGTCAGTATTTTTTAAAATTTTTAAAGTGTATTTATTTATGATAGAGAGAGTACAAGCAGGGGAGGGGCAGAGAGAGAGGGAGGCTAAGGATCCAAAGCAGGCTTCTCACTGACAGCGCAGGACCTGACACGGGGCTCAGATAATAAATATTTTAAGTTTTGAGGGTCATATGGTCTCATCTGCTATAAGTATTCAACTCTGGCTTTGTAGCCCAAAAACAGCCATACACAGTACATAAATAAGCAGTCATGTTGGGTTCCAGTGAAACTTTATTTACAGAAACAGGGGATCAAATTTTGTCAGCAATATCTGGTTTTCTGATCCCTATTTTAGTGTTTAAAAGACACTGTGGTACAATTTCATATGTATTTAGACGACACCTCTGGTGGACAATGGCTCAGTCAACCAGCATTTCTGGTTTAGCAGCAAAACATGTAAATACACATGGTAAGTTGGATAAAACAGACTAAAAAACCTCACATTAATTTAAGACCAGTTTTGCCACCCAGCGAATTTTGCCATCTACTTTACAAGGATATTTTAATTTTCAGAGATTTAGAAAAGATAGATTCTGGAATTGCAAGAAAGGGACGGGGAACCTATGCGTATTCTTTTGTTGAAGTGTTCAAATTTGATACTTTTACGTTGAGAAACTCTACCAGAGGAAAAGGAAACACACATGGTCTAAAGAGGACAGAGTATGTTCAGTAATAATGCAACAGTAACTTAGCAGTCGTGTCATGAACCAATACACCTGGTTTTCTAGGTCAAAGTAATATTTAAAAGATTGCATGGCCTAAAATTTTCATCTAAAACAAAGTGCTGGTGATGCATTTTTGAAACTTCTTTAGAGCTTCTGGAAATTCTTTTAAGTTTATATATTGGCCTCCTTTATTTTGCCTCAAGCAATCTTTAGGATTCTAGGAAACTAGAAATAATTCCTATGGCTATTTTGTGTGTCAGAGACCAGCATAAATTTTACTTATTGAATATTTCTAGGCCATTTTGCTGTGAGTAAATAACCAGCATCCTCTGATCTGGATTATTCTCACTGAGCTAGAGTACTTTCCTTCCTCAGGTAATCTAAACTTCTATGGATGGAACTTTTACAAATGACAACTGATATATAAATAATAGCTATTTAACCTATTTTTATAAAATATTGCCAAAGGAAATATCTCCTGGGCTCTGCCTTCATTACAGAATGCTGATAAACAGTCAGGTGGTGAAGGGCAATATTTGCTTTGTAATTGTACACTGGGTTGAATTGAACAATGTTAGAATATTAGAGCTGGAAGAAATATAAAGGTATTCTCTAGGTCAAACCTCCATTTTCATAAGAGGAAAGTGGCAGTCAGTGTGATTGTAAATGAATTATCCAGCTGGTTAGGAGAAAGAGACAATAGTAGAAGCAACGTCTTTAGGTTCCCAGTTTCGTCTTTTTCTTGATAATACTAGATTGTCTGGCCATCAGGTACAAACCAAGCACAGACTATGGCATAACTATGAACTCTACGTTGCGTACTACATCAACTCTTGTTGCAAGTATTACATATGGTGTTTATCTTAAAGGTAAGACACAAAAACTCTGGCAGTACAGTGGAGACTTTGATGAATACAAGTCTTGGGGGGTATATCATGTCAGTTTGCTCTGGGGTCTTTAAGAAACACTTCACATAAATACAGGGTAAAGAATGAATGCGATGTTCTGATGATTATGGTTGCAAGAGATAAACCTACAACATAAATTGGATTAGGCAAAAAATTCTTTTTATTGATTCGCATCTGGAAATTCCAGGGGTTTAAGCATGACAGATGGTTTCATAATTTCATGATATCAGGTATGATTATAGGTTTTTTGAATGGCAGAAAACAACACAGTAACACTCAGATATATGAAACTGGAATAGATGAAGCAGAACTCTTGACAGGATAAAAGCAAGCTGGGAGTATAAGAAGCAGCTCATGGATGGTACGTGAGGTAGGATTAGCTAGATTTTGTGGGCTTCTGAGGGATTGGGTATTTTGGATAATTATACCAGCCCAAGGAAAAAGCAACCATTCCTAGGTTTCAGGTATCTGGAGGCTTCTGGAAATTGGGATGGTATGCATTATAGCTCAGGAGTATTAGGTTCTGTAAGAGGGATAGTTGGGGTGAAGGCTAAGCCAACTCTGCCAAAGGGAATTGAGAGGTTTTTTTTTTTTTTTTTTTTGGAATTGAGAGTTCTTAGCCATGTTTACAAAATTGGGTCAAGGCATCCCTTGTGAAATATATTATATTGGATCAACAGATTTATATTTTAGCAACTTAATCATCCTAGTAATATTGACAAAGTTCCTGACTTTGATTGTCATCGGTTTGGCTTACATGCCCCTCCTTTTACGAAACACTGTACCGAGGTGAATGGATTTCTGATTGTCAAGGCCCTGGTCACACCCTCATTCCTGGAACTACAAGGTGGAGGCATTCCCACTCCAATATATACGGAGTGAGAATGCTTAGGGAAGTTGTTCCTCAAAAGAAAGTCACAGCTTTTATCAAAAGAAGAGGGAAGAATTGCTGGGTTGGAAAAAATAATGAATGTTCATCAAATAAGTTGGCCATATAATTTATCTTGTAAACCAGGATTCTTTTGGGAAAAAGGGGTACTGTTATTAGTTGTGCTTTGACATTTCAATAAACAGAAACTGTCAGGGAAAAATAAGGATGTGTGGTCATGCTAACATTACATGGTTTTTAAGGAAGATTTAGGCTTCAATGGGGAGTTCTATGCAAGTCAGAGAGCATGCATACAGAGACAATGTATAACACATATGCAAAATAATTAGTAGATCCATGAGCCTATACTGGAAGTATTTACTGAATAATCTTGCTGGAAAAGAATAGTCAGAAATTTATTGTATGTTGCCTTCAATAGCATTCCAAATACTTTGGATGATTATGCAATAGAGAGCGATCACAGGTTTTAGAATGCTGGCATAATTGAACCAAACCTTTGTTTTAGGTAGGTAGTTTTGTTTGTAATATTCCATGCATGGAAAGGACAAGAGATTTCAGGCAGCAGGACTATTCAGAGATCCCATTTTATTTATCTTAGATTCCACTACTCTTGTCAAACCATCAGTATCCCTTTATTGGACTACTAAAGTAACTTCTTAACTTATCTGTGTAAGTCCACGTTTTACTCCATCCCTATCATTCTCCGCATCACCCAGAGTGATGTTTATAAGAGGTAAATTAAGTTGACTTTTTCTGATTAAAATCCTCAATTATAATTTGAAAGTATGACACCAATACTTGTTAACATGGCCTATGGGCCTTGCATATTTGAGCCTCTTTCTCCTTTTCCACCTGTTGTCTCTTGCCATTGTCCCTCTGAGAATGAAACTGGATCCTTTTCAAGTCTTTGAAAATGCAAACTTAGTCCTGCTTCAGGACCATGCCCTACTTTCTCCCTTTTGCTTAGGCTGCTAGTCTCATTCTCCATCCTTACCCATATTACTCCCTGCAGACCTACTCCCCTCACACCATGTACAGCCACTATTTGCCTGGCTAACAGCTACCTGTCCTTCAGGCTTCAGCTCAAAAATGCTGCTTGAAACCCACCCCATAGATCTCATAAATCTCGTTTTTTAGTTCAAAGCATTACCATATTTACCACACATAACTATTCACCAATGTACATATCTGTGATTGATTTTGTTGTTTTCTTAGATGTCATCTGTCATAAGATGCCAGAACCTTGAGGGGAACAAAGGGTCTTAGATTTATCACTAACACCTAAGAATCTAATGTCTTTCAGAGAATGGATATAAGGGTATAGATAAATAAAAATTTGTTGAACAAATTATAAGTGAAGAATTGATATGGAATATGATTTAATTTAAATATAAGTAGTTTAAGGTTTAGAATAGGTGGTGCCAAAAGCAATGGAAAGGAAGAATTTGTGAAAAAAAATTATCACATCAACATAGCATATTCATTAACCTGAATATTATTTGTTTTCAATGTGGTTTTTATTCCTTGATTAAATTTGAAAGCCTTTAACTTAGAGTTTATAAAAAGCATTTATGTGGTCAGTGTTTTTAACTTAAGGTGAAAAAATTAGCAACAGAAAGAAAAGAAATATTTTTTAAATTAAAAAATATATCAGGAAGTGATCAAAATTTCATTTTTGTTAGATTCACATATAAAGTTCACATACTTGCAAAAGGTATTTAAAGTTGCAAGAAATGTATATTTTCAATAAGGTAAAGGTTCCCAAAGGATCGTTTCATTTGATATATAATCACTTTATCAAATGTGATCTAGGTGAATTTATTCTGAGCTTATTCTATATATTTTTTTTTGAGAAGATGAGTTTTTTGTTTTTTGTTTTTTAAAAATCATGAATTTTAAGGATCTATTATTAGATTTCTTTTTTGGAGTAAAGAACACAAAACACTTGATCTTAATTTCATTTATTATTAAATATCTTAAATGTGAAAATAAATTCGAGAAAATTATAATGTAACACCATAAGAAAATAATGTCTCATATTTGAAAGATAACACTTCCAGAAATTCATTTCTGGTACAAATTTTGTAGCACGATACTAATATTAGTGCTGGTAACATTAGGAAAGATGATGTTTCTGAATGAATTTATTCTCAAAAAAAAGTAATAAAAAAACTTAGAGAAGGCCATGAAATTTATAAAATCACTGTTGTGATTGTAAGAGTAGTATTTTATCCTATTTCTAATGACCTAGAGTCACAAATAAAAGCAACAACAGAATTACAGGAGTTGGTTTAATATGTTTTTAATCCTCATTAACATGTCAAAAGCAATTATTCAAAATTATATGAATAAAAGTTTTTATCCACATAATACGTTCAATTGAATTGCCTTTCAGCCCATTATCTACTGTGTCAAATCTCATAACAAATGATATGTATATCTCAGGTGTGAACTGAAAGTTTGAAAATATGACCTGAAAATATGGAAACTTTGCAAAATTACATATATGTAAAAGGTAGACATTTACGTTGCTTTATTTTGTACAATAATATTTTAATATTTAATTGAATAATGTGCAAAAATTCATATACATTTTTAAATATTCATGTTAGTATATTTGTCATTTCATGAATTTTTTTTCTTTCAGACTCTTGAGATACTGACTGGAAGATAGACATTTTTTTTTTGCTGCCGATTGTATGGGAGAAATTTTGACCTTACAAAGTGGAAATGAGGTTGCTATGGAAACTGGTAATTCTGCTGCCACTCATAAATACTTGTGCAGGTAAAGTGTTCTTTTATTATGAGTTTTGATTGATAATCTATTGGCACTTTTTCTATATGTGAAGCAATTTTCATATGCATAATATTTATGTTATTTGAATTCTTAAGTGATAAAAAAATTTAAGGTACTTTCTGTGGCTGATATATAATCCTTAAAAATGCATAAACCTCCATTTTTAAGCATAACTAACATTATTTCAATTACAAATTGTTAAACATGAAACTTTTATTTTAAAAGACTGCAGTTAATGACTTTTGCATCAGTAAACAATGGAGAGTAGTTCTTTTTTATTTAATTTATAGTGAAATCTTTAAAAATTAAACTTGAAATATTTATTTTCTCTCAAATTAAGCTTTTGGTATAAAAAAAGCTATATTGAAATAGAAGAAAAAGTGATATAGAATTATATCATAGAATTATATTATAAAGTGTTATATCAGAAATTAGGGCATCTGGGTGGCTGAGTTGGTTAAGTGTCTGACTCTTGGTTTTGGCTCATGTCATGATCTCACAGGCTGTGAGTTCAAGCCCCACAATGGGCTTTGTACTGACAGTGCAGAGCCTACTTGGGATTCTCTTTCTCTACCTCTCTCACTGACCTCCCCTACTCTCTCCTTCTTAAAATAAATATTCAAAAAAATGTTGTATCCAAACTAGAAACAACTTTTGAAATTTTTCTTTCCATTTCAATGATACATGTTCTTTTATTCAACCTAAATCCATTAATATTTGTGTGTCATTTAGTTTATGCTGTGTAACAAACCATCCCAAAAGTAAGTAGATAAAAGCAAGAAATAACCATGTGTTTAGTTGACAAGTCTAAAGGTTGGCAATTTAGGATGGGCTCAATTGGGCTGTTGTTTTGGCTTTGGCTTTGGTGAATTATATCTATGGTCACCTCCTGGGTCATCTGGGACCTGGCTGGTCAAGAACATTCTTAGCTGAAACAACTGGGCTGCCTTGGCCAAGTGATCTCTCATGCTCTGTGGCTCTGGGCTCTTTCACATGGTGACTGCTCAGAGTTTCAGGAGAAATCAGGGGCATGCAAAATTTCTTGATGCCAAGGCTTGCAACTGATACAGTATCATTTCTGCTACATTCTTTTAACCATTCTTAGTCAGAAGACCAGTCCAGATTCAAGGGGTAAGGAAATATACTTCATCTCTTGGTAGAAAAGCTGCAAAGCTGTAATCTAAAGAGGTACAAACATAGAAAAGTGAATAATAGTGGCCATTTTTCTAAATCATCAACCACAGTCTATTAGGATCATAGGGTTCTAATCTAATTGTCAAGTTTACTTTAGTGAGTTGTCACAGAGCTTGGATGTTGGCTAGATTTTCTCAGTGTCAGAGCAACCGGTCTACCCTATCATGCCACTTCCCACGAACTGTGGTAATGTACTATGAAGTTCATGTATTTGTAAAAAAAAAAAAACAGTAATATATTGGGAGAACACAGAAGCCAACATAGTAATTTATAATTCACAAAATCAATAATTATAAGAGACACATAATTAATAGAAATTCCAAGAAATGGAAAGATACACTAATCTTGGACGTTCTGAAAATGCTAAAATATGTAGAAATCAACCATTAGAACAAGCAAACCATATAAATAAAGATATTTTTACCACTAGAAAATCCAGTATTTAGAAGTGCTACAGTCATATTTATTCAAAGTGATTACCTTACCTTGATTTGTGTCATTTCTAACTCTCTATAACAAAAATTCCAAGTTAAATGAAATGTCCCTTTTTAAATAATAGATTTAAAAAGGACAGAGCAGAGCCATCAAGGTGTCCTCAAATTATACATGTATGAATAAGAAATTCTCTTCTTAGCTTCACATTTCGGCTTTCTGTCAAAATTTAACATTTTGCCCTTTAAATATGTATATTGAATCAGCATAGTATCTCTAAAAGACCTTTTGTGTTAAATTAAAATAAATCATTATTCTTAGAATACATATCAGATTTGAGAAATCCCAATTCTTCTATTAACTTTTATTTATCCAAATTGGATGTGATTCAACATGTCCTTTTGCTTAAGTCTAAAGAGAAAAATAATCATACGTCCTTGGTGCACAGCTTCCTTGTGAAAGAACACGTTAGTTGTTTTTTTTTTTTTTTTTTTTTTTTTTTTTTTTTTGGCCATTAGCTATTTAAATAAAATAATCTGAGCTAAACGTTGCCCCAGAGGCAAGGATGTTGATAATGATATACACAAGAGAGCATTGCTTTAAATATGTTTGAGGTTTTTTTGTTTTTTTAAGAGTTCTCATGGTTGTCTCCCTACTTGCAGATACTATGCTAGTTTGGAAAATTAGATTATCTGATGATGCCAAGAGTGCTGTTTCTACACATAGGTATATCTTCTTTGCTTTCTCAAAACTTACTTTTTTAAATTTTTTTTCTTAACGTTTACTTATTTTTGAGACACAGAGAGACAGAGCATGAACAGGGGAGGGGCAGAGAGAGAGGGAGACACAGAATCTGAAATAGGCTCCAGGCTCTGAGTGGTCAGCACAGAGCCCGACGTGGGGCTCGAACTCACGGACCATGAGATCATGACCTGAGCCGAAGTCAGATGCTTAACCAACCAAGCCACCCAGGCGCCCCTCAAAACTTACTTTTTATTAATTCCAAAAGCTGGCAAATTTTTTACATTTATCTGTTTTTTTTCCTTCCTATTTTCACTGGTATAATCTTTTGAAATTTTTAATATTTTGAGTCTCCCCAGACTCTAAATTAAAACAAAATTTTGCCCCCAAACTCTTCTCCTGTTTTCTGTTTATTTTAATTAACTTTACAACTTCTTCTAGCACCTTTATTATAGGCATAGGCCTTTAAGACTTTACTATATCATAGTCCATTAGGCATATTTTATAATTTTAGAACATTTTTTAAAAACTATGAGTGTTTAGGGGCACCTGGGTGGCTTAGTCAGTTAAGCACCCGACTTCAGTTCAGGTCATGATCTCATGGTTTGTAAGTTCGAGCCCTGTATTGGGCTCTGTGCTGATAGCTTAGAGCTTGGAGCCAGCTTTTGTTTCTGTGTCTCCGTCTTCCTGTCTTCCCCTCCCCTGCTCATACTCTGTGTCTCTCTCTCTCTTTCAAAAATGATTAAACATTTAAAAAAATCTTTAATTCTGAGTCTTTAAAAGTTCTATTGTTCTATTTTAGTATGTTTTTAATATTGTGAGTAAATTGAGGCCCATTTCCTAAGATACCTAACTGGTAATCTTAAACTTTTATATTATTTTATTAATCTGTGTAATAGACTAAATAATGGCCCCCAAGAATATCTAGGTTCTGATATCTGAAAACTGAATTTTACATTAAATAAAAAAAACATTTTGAGGGTGTGATTAAGTTGAAAAGATCTTGCAATGGGTAGATTATTCTGAAAAATCTGTGTGGGAAATCACAAGTGCACTTACAAGAAAAAGGCAGAGTGGGAATGAACACAGAGCCAAAGGCAATATGAAAACATCAGAAAAAGATTTGAAGATGCTGTGCTATTGACATTAAGTATGGAGGAGGGGACAGTCAGCCAATGAATGAGGGGAATGAAGCTCTAGAAGCTAGAAAGGGCAAGGAAACAGATTCTCCCAACACCTTTGGAGGGAGTGTTGCCCTGTGGATACCATAGTTTCTGCCCTGTGAAACCCATCTTGGAATTTTGACCTCCATAAGTATGAGAAAATAACTGTGTGCTGTTTCAGCCACCAAGCTGTGCTAACAGGAGCTGTAGGAAACCAATGCAATATGTTTCTTCTTCTCTAGACCTTATGCTCCAGGAGGGTAGGAACTATATCTTCCTGGCACTTGGTAGTGCCATTCAGTAAACATTCATTCAGTAAACAGAATGAATGAGATTCAGTGTTGTTGGTCTTATTTGGATTATCATCAAGTGGAAAAATTTAGTCATATAATTTCCTTTGAGAAACAATTGATCTAATCAATCCCAGTAGATATGCGTTATGATGTTATTGTCATAGAGTTTTTGAGATGAAATTCTAGTAACATTTAAAGGTTTCAAAACATTTGAATGGAAATTCCATGAGGTTAACAGTTTCCATCTGCCATATTCTCTTCTGTTTCTCTATCACCTAGCAGATGGTCTAGAAATAGTTATCAAATAAATTAAAGGAGTTCCATTCAATTCAACAGATGTGTATTAGGACCTCAAATGTTCCAGGCACTAAACTAGATGTTGACCTTCAGCAATAGGAAGGCCATAGTCCCCACTTACTTCAGCCTACAGTCTAAAAATGGAAACCAGCAAGTAAGTCAATAATTTCAATAAAGTACAACTTGCTGTTTGAATAATGTAGTAGAGAGTATATAACATGGAAATGTTCTAAGAGAACATCTGCTGCTTTTTTCAACCTTCCGTCTATTTATATATTATATCTAGCAAATCTCTAGGTTTTTGCTAAAATAAAATGAGAGAGGCATTCCATTTGTGTGGTTTTTTTGTTAGTGTAAGGATGTACTTGGGGCCACTCTAAAGGGAGAGTCTGTCTGAAAATGAAATTCACACAGAAGCAAGACAATCCAGGGGAGAAAGGCACACTTTTTTATTCTGCCTTGTAATATAAGCCAATAAGATGTCCCTTTGTCATTTTAGGCTAACTTATATTGAGAATCTTTCCCTTGTGATGGAAATAATATTGTCTAATACAGGGTGAAAGATTTGTTTTTGGTGTAAATTAGTGAAGATGCTAAGTTAAATATAGAATTCCACTTAGGATAAATGCCTACTTACTGCTGGAAATGAGCAACAGAAGAAATAAAGGAATGAAAAAAAAAAAGACACCATTTTCCTAGGAGGAAAAAAAGCATCAACAGATTTAATATAGACTCAAAGTTTGATTTTTAGCCCCCAAATTGCTATGGCATGTGCATTGCATGTCTTTAGGGTAGAGAAGACAAAAACATTAATGGGATAATTTGGAGACCATGTTGATAAATGGAAGAAAACTCTGTTTCATTTTCTTTTAGACAACGCACAAGAAGTTTTCACACAAAAAAATTTTGTTCTTGCATAAATATTAAACAAAGTAGCTGGAGCAAATCTATAGTGAATGTAATGCAGAAGCTGGAAACCATGTAGGATCAGATTGTGTTGATGTTAGAACATTACATGTGTGAGAAATCCAAGTTTCTTCATTTTATTTTTTTTTAATTTTTTAATGTTTATTTTTGAGAGAGAGAGAGAGAGAGAGAGAGACAGACAGAGTGCACATGGGGGAGGGGAAGAGAGAGAGGGAAACACAGAATCCAAAGGAGACTCCAGGCTCTGAGCTGTCAGCACAGAGCCTGATGTGGGGCTCAGACTCAGGAACCGTGAGATCATGACCTGAGCCGAAGTCGGACACTTAACCAACTGAGCCACCCAGGTGTCCCAAAGCCGAGTTTCTGTAAATCTTTTGCTTTCCTGTGATTTTTATATAAAGATTGATAAATTATAAGCAAATTGGTAAATTCAAGTTTTCAACTTTCAAAATGAGACAATTATTTAAAAAAAATTTTTTAAACACTAAGCAATAGGGTAAAAGTAAACATCAGCTGAATCATGTGCTGTGTCTGTTTTGCATTATCTGAGCTTAAAGAAAGCATAATTTTAAACCCAGGGCCTACCAGATGCTTGGAAGTCCTTAATAATGATGCTAATGAAGGTCAATGTCTGGTATTATATTATAGAACATAATAAGAAATAGCAACTCTCACTAGTTACAAAGAATTTTAGTTCCATGACATGCAGTATTCATATCTTCTTAAGAATTTTGTCCTATTCTATTTTAAACTTTGTTATTTTAACAAAATATTATCATTTTAAGTGTAAGTTGTGGTAGTTTTTCCAAACTTTTCACTTAGTTCATAAATGTAAGTAGCTTATCTATGTGCCATTTGTGTTTATTTTGTTATGGCTGAGCACTTCTGTATCTATCTTACAAAATTATGGACTGAATACCTATTTGGTAAGTCTTAAAGAAGTACTAGTTATTCAATCGGAACCTCATTTTTGTTTCAGAGAGAAACTGAACAATTCAAGGAGGGGAACATGAAACTAGCAACATTTATTGGCAGAGTAGAATTAAAGGCTTCCTTTACGTATTCCATCTATATTATGTTATGTCACCAGGGTCTAACAAGCTGGTTTCTCTTTCTGTATTAATTACTCTTTAAAAAAATTCTTTATTCATATTTATTCAGTGACTCTATGCAGTTGTTTTGTTTTGTTTTGTTTTGTTTTGTTTTTGAGAGAGAGAGAGAGAGAGAGAGAGAGAGAGTAAGCACATGTGTGAATGAACAGGGGAGGGCCAGAGGGAGAGGAAGAGAGAGAATTTAAGCAAGGTCCATGCTTAGCAGGGAGCCCAACATGGGGCTCCATCTCAGGACCGTGAGATCACGACCTGAGCTGAAATCAAAAGTCAGATATTTAACTGACTGAGCCACCCAGGCACCCCTCTATTAATTACTCATGAGGAAGAAATTGAGACTAGAAATTATAAGTCTTCCCTGCCACCATTTACATGCAGTGTCTACTGACAAATGTAGTTATATTATTGTTAAAACTTCTCTCAAAGTAATTTATTCTTAACATTTAAATAAAGTTGGTTTTAGGGCTTATACAAATAAAGAAAAATAAAAGCCCTTTGTATCAGTATTTTTACATAGCTTGGCATTTTGCAAATGGAATAGCCTGAAATTGAATCTGGGGGAAGATCTCCCTCCTTCTAAACACTCACAATCAGAAGTCTATGATAAGGAGACACTGAAAAGTATTTATGATTGCTTGAATTTTACTCTGTTTCAAGCATAACCTTCTACTGAATTGAAAACCAGAGTAAATGAACTACCTCAGAGAGAAAGCCCCAAGAATGGAAATATGTACTGTGACCAAGATTTTTTCAAAGAAGACAATGTATCACACAGCAAATCCATGAAAATTGGCAGGTGTAATAAACCTGCTTTGCTCAAGGATCCCAGAAGCACATAATGGATATTCCTTTGGGTCAGAGTGTGATGAATATTGAGTACATCACAACCCACACTCTGCCTACGGTCTTGTTCAGATTTATTGTTAGCATAATAGCACCTTCAGGAATGGAACACCAGGCTATATTTTTAAGTCAAGTGACATCTTTGCAATTTCTAATAGAGATGGCCCAATTTAGAAATGCTGAAAACACCATTTTTATGCAATGCCTACTGATAAAGGTGTTAATACGATTATAAAATCTTCCTTCAAAGTAATTGACTCTTAAACCCTAAATGAAATTGTTTTTTAGAACTGATAACAATGTAGAAAAATTTTTCTCTTTGGTCAGCACTAGAAGGAAATGATTGGCATGCAGATGAGACATTCCAAAGGGAATGTTGACCCTTAGTAGATGGGAATGTGGGAAAGAGTGCTTTCTTTCAATTTGGAGTCTTTAAGGGAGATGGTCAGGTTCTCTCTAGTGGTGATAATATCAGGTAATGTTTTTATTTTAAGGGTACCAGAAATAGCTTAACCACAAATTGAAAATAACATGGGAGTTTTGATAGAGTTTTTCTTCTACTTAAAACTTTCCTGAGTCGGGGCGCAGTCGGTTAAGCGTCCGACTTCAGCCAGGTCACGATCTCGCAGTCCGGGAGTTCGAGCCCTGCGTCGGGCTCTGGGCTGATGGCTCAGAGCCTGGAGCCTGTTTCCGATTCTGTGTCTCCCTCTCTCTCTGCCCCTGCCCTGTTCATGCTCTGTCTCTCTCTGTCCCAAAAATAAATAAACGTTGAAAAAAAAAATTAAAAAAAAAAAAAAAACTTTCCTGAGATTTACAATCAAACTCCTTATGGGTAGCAAGACACTAGACAATCTTTTTTCAGCTTCTTTCATCTCAACTTGTAAATATCTAAACTCCCCTTTGCTCACTACACTAGAGCCATAATTCTTTCTTTTGCTCCCAGAAATATCAAGATTGTTCTCTACTCAGGGCCTCTTCTATTCCTGTTGAGTTGCCTGGAACACTCTTCTTCAAATGTTTCTATAGCTGGCTCTTTCCATTAACACCCATCTCAGATTAGTCACTTCTGTGGAATGATCTCTCAGAAACCTACCGAGGTAGCCAGCACCTGGTCCCACCACTGGCCCAAGTCAATCTCATCAACCTTTTTTACTGTCTCTAATGCCCTGTTACTATCTGGAATTAATACACATTTGTTCATTGCTTGTCAATTTCCTGTCTATATCTAGTGGAATACAAGCTCTATGTAGGTAAAAATATCTCAGGTCATATACGTTGCTGCATCTCTTACACATAGTACAGTGTCGGACACATAGTAAGCACTCAATAAATATTTTTAAATAAATTAGTAAGTGATTGACCTCTCAAAGTAAGCCCCCATGGCTACTTATGGGTGACACAATATTTGCAAACACTTAAAATTTTATTTTATATTTTTAGAATCCACTTTTAACATATGCATTTTAATCACAATATATCATTTGGTTTCAGGCACTTTTTTTTTTTACTTTTTAAAAACTTCATGATGTATACTGAACACAAGAAGTTTGCTCAGACATACTCAACCTAGGCAGGAATAATTTCAGTGTTGTTTGTTCAAGGACTAGTGTACTTAACACACAGCCAGTGCTATTTTAATATTATTGTACAGTTGATACTCACTGATACTATGTCACGAATCACTTGAATATTTAAAACCTTTGAGCTGTATTTCATCTCAAGATATATTTATCCATTCCTTCCCAGTTCCAGGATTATCAGTCAAGTCAATCCTCCATGATTTCTCCTCCAGACTTTGGGAGTAGCCTTCTAAATGTTCTCCCTATTTTGAGGCATCCCCTGTATCCTTCACAAGACATAGCTTATTGACACAAAATTCTATCAAGGCAAATCTTCATCAAGCACAGAGGATTTTGTCAACTCTCTATGTCAAGACCTCCACAGATCCCATTTCCTATGAAGTTCAAACTGTCTAATCAAGCATTCAAATTCAATTTCCTTCAACAAATATTGAAAGTTCTCCAATAATTTAATTCAGCCTGTGTCCTGAGCCATGGTTTTTCTTCTTCTCCTTCATGTATCCTTCCTTTAAGTCAGACCGTACTACCAATGAGATCTCTGCACTTTTTTTCATTCCCAAGTCTCCCCTCATGTGAATGTCTCTGCCTGCATTGTCCTTCTTCAGATCTACTTCCTTCTGCAGAAGTCAAATCCAGTTTTTCTTAACCATGTTCAAATGTGACCTCCATTCTGAATACTCCTCCAAGCAACAAATAATTCACCTTTCTTCTTAATACTTATTCCATGAAGTGGAATTTTATTTCCATACACTTTGTTTAAAAATAGGTCATTTTTTCTCACGTACTCATTCTCAGAAATATTGTATTTACTCTTGTTGAAAATAAATGTATAATAATGGAATTCTCAGTTCTAAAGGGAAAACAAAAACTAACCTTTAATATTTGATTAGGTATACTTTATACCTAGTGCTTTATAGTTTATAAAGCATTTTTTAATAAGTTACACTTTAAAAAAAATTAATGTTTATTTATTTTTGAGAGAGACAGAGTATGAGCAGGGGAGGGGCAGAGAGAGGGAAACACAGAATCTGAAGCAACTCCAGGCTCTGAGCTGTCAGCACAAAGCCTGATGTGGGGCTTGAACCCACGAACCGAGAGACCATGACCTGAGCCAAAGTCGGACGCTTAACCAACTGAGCCACCCAGGTGCCCCATAGTTTATAAAGTATTTTATGTGAAGTGCTTCATCTGTGCTTGAGAGTGACTGGAAGAAAGATCCTTATCTTTCTTCTCTCGCTGGGGAAATTGAAATTCAGAGGTACAAGACTCATCAAGGACCATAAGGCTAGAAAATATCAGAGTTTATGAGAATGCAATGCTCGGATGAAAAATTTTGTTCACCATGTATTCAAGACATTGCTTCTTGACAAGACTCAAATATATGTAACAATTTTTTTTAAGCTGATGTCAGTTGTGTTTAGGGGCCAGCTTTTGCTCATAGTGTAATCAGATTTAAAGAGGTAGTCTCCAAAATTTTATGACCAACTTCTTTATTTGTGATTCTTTTTTTAATCCAATGGGTGGATATTTATGTTATATACATTAAAAAACAAAAAAATATATAAATTAAAATTCTAGACATAATAAGCACTTATAGAATTTGTAACATTTTCTTTTCTCATTATCAGTAATTCACCTTGTATACTCTGTAGGTGCAAAGTGCCTCATTTTAGAGCCTCTGCGTTGTAAAAATAATAAAAGTATTTGTTTTATTTCGAAGAGTCACAGGGAAATAGAAAACCACCTGTACTTACAGCAATTCTCATCTCACCCGAGTAACAGGGAATTTGAGGTAGAAAAGTAGGCCATTTTTGAAAAAGTGTCATTAAGGTAGAAGTAGATAAAATTGGGGAAAAGAGATTTAAAACATCTGTTTCATTAAATTATTATGCAAACCTTAAGAAAACACATGCAGTTACCTATTGCTGTGTAGCTAACTCTGTAATTCTGTGGGTTGTCTGGATATTTTCTATGCTGATTTCATTTTGGTTCTCTCTCATGTGGCTCACTGAGTTTAAATCAGAGTAAACTAGAAGGTTGGAGAGATGGAGAGAGAGATAGAATTACCCAGGGTGTCATAAGTCATGATAAAGGGCTGGGTTTTTTCAGTATACCTCCAAATTAGGTAGATTTTGTGCAGTATATTGCCATTTGTTCCCTACCCTTCCCTTCCCTTCCCTTTTTCTTTTTTCTTTTCTTCTCTTTTCTTTTCTTTTCTTTTTTTTATTTTCCCTTTCCTTTCCTTTCCTTTCCTTCCCTTTCCTTTCCTTTCTAAGAAACACCTTAGTATATTTTAAAGAATCACATGAGAACCTTTCAAAATGCTGTGTCAGAATCCCACCTTTAACAATTCAGATTTACTCATGTTCAGTTTGGTCATTGGGATTAAGTTTAAGTGTCAGTTCAATGAATTTTCACAAACTAACCCACCCAATGTAACCACTACTCAAATCAGGATGCATACCATGGCTGACATCCCTCCAATCACAGCTGAGACTCAAAAGGATAACCAGTATCCGACTTCTAATCACATAGATTAGGTTGATATTTTATACGCAAAGTATATGTAATATATAACTTACATATGTCATATTTATCTATAATCATGCATGTTACATGTATGATTATAGCATACATAAAATCATACAATATGTACTCTTTACCAGGTGACTTTTTAAATTCAACATTAACTCTGAGATCCACACAGGTTGTTGTGTATAACAGTATTTTGGCTAACTGCCATTAGTGTATAGGATTCCATTGTAAGAATCTTTCACAGTTTATCTTCTCATTCAACTATTGGTGGGCATTAGACTTTATATGTTTTAACTTTTTAAATTATTTTTCCAGATTTATTGACATATAATTGAAAAAAATTTATATATTTATTTAAAGTGTACAACGTGATGATTTGATATACTTACACATTGTGAAATGACTACCTTAAGCTAATTAAGATATTTATCACCTCACATAGCCAAAAGATACAAAATATTTTGTTTACCTTATAGAATTAGTGCTAATTTCAGAAACAAACATAACATACTTTAATGCTACTAAAAAACAGATCTCAATCTGAAAATGTGCCTGATAGGTTATCAGAAAAACAGATGAAGAGAATTTCTTTCTCTTCTCATAATTAATAAATGAAGCTTGCATTTCCTAAAGCTTGCAGCAAACCACAAGTGTTGTCTTCTCACATTACCAGAACTTCACCATGGAAAATTTGGTACATACGGAATTAAAACCAACATTTGAACAAAGAACAAAACTCTCCCCAAATGCTCACCAGCTATATAATCAGTTCTCAACACCGAGCCAGGAAACAATGATGATTTCTTATGTCAAAAAGGGCAGGGAGATTTGTTTCTTTTTGTTTATGTCTTTTTCCTGTACTTGCATGCGTGGGAATTACAAAAAGGACTTATATCAAAGAACACAGAAGTGGTACATTTGCCATTGGAGCTCTACACAGCCACAATTGAACAACTGGAAAGGGAGGGGGGTGCAAACCCCCCATCCTTTTCCTCATCAGATATCTGATTCAGAATCACCAATAATTGAAGGAAGAGTGCTTTCTTGGAACAAATTATCCAAATCAACCTCATAGCCACCATATCTCTTAATAATTGCCAATTATTCTTTCCATTTTGTACTCTTTATGTGGCATGGCTAAACTGAATCCAAGGCCATAAGTATGATTTAATATATCTAAGATCATGGCTATAAATTTATTTTGCTTACCCAGACTTCCAGTCCGTCTTAATTAAAAACTGACAATTTGCCAAATGATTTTCTGTTGTGTGCTGAAATATTTGTGGAAGCTGGACCATGCTATGTGTTAGAGAACTTATTTCCAGAGTCCAAAGCACATAAGGTTTGATGGTGCAGATAGGATTTTTTATATTTTATTTATGTTTTTAACAGGTTATTAGTTTCTATTGAAATATAGTTGACACATAATGTAACATTAGTTTTAGTTGTACAAATTAGTGATTCCACAAGTGTATCCATTAGGCCATGCTCATCACAAGTCTAACTACCAACAGATGGATTTTTTTTTTAGAGAACTGTTTCCAGAAAAATCACCTCCTATTCAACTGCTGGGTTTTTCTGTTTACCACCTAGCTGGATATTCTGCCTCTTTGCATCTGCCAATTGCCTGTATTTTTACAACATCAAAATCATTTCAAACGAGAGCATAAAATAGAAAAAGGAGGCAGGAGAAGTCAGACCAGGGGAAATAATCTGTACCTGAGGACTGGCCTTTTAGTCTCCTTCCAGTTTGGCCCTTGGTAGCATTGGAGTTTGTAATCCATGTACCAGAAGGTGACCACAGTCCTTTACAGTCTTGATATTTGGTGATTTTAAGACGAAAAGCCTTACATAACTCACTATTTGTTAATAGTTCTGATGAAAGAATGTACAAGTACATCACCGCTTCTTTCAGCTAAAAAGCACTTTGGGACTCATCTGTGAATTTTATTTATCCATCTTATGCTGTTCCTTTGGGTAATTATGAATGAATTGCTCTGTGCTGTCCTTTCATTAAGCATTTTCTGATTGTTATTTTGAAATTTATTTTCAAAAGCGTCACCAATGGAGTGTAGTCACACATGAGTGATGCTTTTTATTTTTAAACTGTAGTGCTGCAGTTGAGTTGTCGAATGCCACATTTTCATGGCTAAGGCTATGCAGTACTCTCCTGTCCCAGTCTTCAAAGCTCATTGATTAGTCTGCCTGTCTGTCAAGGTGGTCAATCAGTTAATTCAGTGGGATGCTCAGACACTCCAAACAAATGATTAATGTGGGGAGACAGACTGAAATACATGTTTAGCAGCTGATGTATTAAGAAGGTAAACACTTAGCCAATCTGTAATCATTTGATTCTTCACAATTTACATGACTGCTTATTTTCAATAGACAACTAGGGAATGATCAGGGGAAATCTGAATCCAGAAAGAAGGATTGACGTACTTGGCTTAGCTAAAACTATGTTAAATTTCCCTTCCCTGTATGGTTTTAGACCGGAGTTGACCAAAAAGGCAATTTGAGTGAGATTGAGTAGATAGAAATGATATATTTCTCTGAAAGCTATATGTAAGTCATTGTGATTAGAGAGACCCAGGTAAGCTAAGAGCTTGTCCTCAGTCTCTTTCTTCATATCCAGCTTTTGTCCCAGCTGCTGGCATTGCTGATCAAGAGTGACCCCAAACCCACTCCCCAGACTTTTCACTTTATTTGAAAACAATTGGCTGTTCTAAATTTCCAAACACTATGAAGAATTTTGACTTTGATAAATAATCAAATACTTAGCTCTTTTGTATATTGTTTTAGGAACTATCAAGTTATATATATATATGGCCCAGGTTAAATTTCATCTCAAATTTTATTGGAAAAACAGTACTTTTAATATACTTATCCATTTAAGTTATTCAGAATTCTTTAATTATACCATAACAATTAATAATCAACAGTATAAAGTAAAAAGGAAAAATGTTATTTTCTCCATTATGTATTTAAAAAAATGAGTAAAGCTACCTCCTAAGACTTTCAGTTAATAGCAGACCTGAGTCTAAAACCCAGAGTGTCTATTTA
The DNA here is from genome assembly GCF_014898765.1 of Herpailurus yagouaroundi. Lineage (NCBI taxonomy): Eukaryota > Metazoa > Chordata > Mammalia > Carnivora > Felidae > Herpailurus > Herpailurus yagouaroundi. The sequence goes on along the minus strand of NW_024412414.1, from coordinate 13,018,551 downwards.
AATTGCAAACTTCCTTGGGAGGGGAAATGCTTGATCTCTAGAGTCCTTTGATTTCAAGAATTTGATATCCCAGGAAGATACAGATTGAGGTCTTAGCATAAATCAGAATAATCAAAGTGCAACTTAAAACATTTATATGAAGCTCAAAAGTGCTTTTTTTTTTTCTATTGCTTGTATTACCCAACTCTTAGCACAGGAAACATAGAGAATCAAATTAAGAGTGTCAAAAGTTTTGTATCCCATGGCCAACTTTTTTCTCCTTTCCTTATTCCTTCCTCATAGACACTGCCATGTAGTTAGCATTGAACCTGGGCTTTGGAGAAGGGCATACTTGGGTACAAATCCCATCGCTGTCCTTTAGGGAGTTGGCTTACCCCTGGAAAATTTCTTGCCTTCCTCAGCATGTTTCTTCACCTTTATTAACAGAGATAACTACTACTTATAGAGTGAGTTTTACATATTACTATTCACATTCACATTACTATAGATGTAGAAGAATGCAGAGTGCTTAACACAGTACTCAATCAGTGATAGCTAGTGATCATAGTAGAAGTAGAGGTAAGAGCTGTGTTAATAGTAACAGTTGAAGTAGCAGCAATGACCAATATTCATTACGGGTAGATTGCATTTATATCTCTAAGGGCAGCTGTTAAAACTCAGTCGACTGGGAAATTTGCTGTGTCTTTGATCCCTGGGCTTTGGCTGGCTACTTCTTAGTGCTTCTTGTTGCTCAGAGTCAAAATCCAATGTTAAAAGGATAAAAGGGGGGCATCTGGGTGGCTCAGTCATTTGAATGTCTGACTTTTGGTTTTGGCTCAGGTCATGATCTCATGATTTGTGGGATCAAGTCCTGCATCAGGCTCTTTGCTGATAGCATAGAGACTGCTTGGGATTCTCTCTTTCTCCCCCTCCCTCTGCCCCTCCCCAACTCTCTGTCTGTCTCTCAAAATAAATAAATAAACTTAAAAAAATAAAATGGAAAAGAGGCCATCCTCCACCCCCATTATCCTCAGTGAATAACTGGGTTATTATGACCACAGATAAACCCCAAACTTAAACAAAGAAATAATTATGGGTGCCAGAAACAGATGGGAGGAAGTGTGGCAATGCAGATAAAATTACCCAAAATTGTGCTTCAAAATTTCATTTCAAAATTTTGGCTACAGAATCAGTCTCCTATCCATAAATCAAGGCTTCTCAACTTCAATGCTATTGACCTGATAATCACATTTTGAACCAAATAATCCTTTTCTGTATGGGACATTCCTGTGCATTGTAGAATATTTGGCAGCATCCCTGACGTCCACGCACTAGATGCCAATAACATCCCCCCCCCCCAGCTAAGTCACAACAATCAAAAAATGTCTCCAGGCTCAAAAAGTTCCTGGGGAACAAAAGCACTCCCAGCTGATACAATTCCTGTATACTCTTGATTTAAGAATTCTCCTAATTCCAAGTAAGTACCAGTTACACTCTGCCTTTCCGTGTAGGCTTAGCCTCTGATTTCACACCATTCAAACCTACTGTGTCTTCAGACCTGAGAGCTCCTGTCCTTTCCTACTGAACCATCTCTTCACAGTGGTTGACAGCTGCTTTAGGGATATGTCCCATCAAAGATATTCTGCTTGTGCCCTCTTGAAAGAATAACTACATGCAATTCATACTGCTCTCTTTCCCACCTTTGCACCTACTTCCTCAGAGGTGCTTTAAAAAATAGTATTTTTCATTGTTCTAAACCCTAGTTTACTCTTTCGTCAGTTTCTGAGGGTCTCCAAAAGCAGATACTTATACTGGTGATACATTTTTGAAAAAGCAAAATGGGCTTTTAACTGAAAACAGTGTATCAGGACTTATTTAGTCTTTATAGCAAAAATTCACATGAAGAAACTGAGACTGTAATAGATTAGGTTTCCAACATTGCACTGTAAGTAAATGGCCATTCCAGATTGTTCTGCCTGACTCAGTACTTTGTGCCCACTGCAGTGTATCCTTATAATAGCATTCAGGAATTCCTATGAAAAGTGGGGACAGCCAGCAGTAACCGTATTTGTGTGTGTGTGTGTGTGTGTGTGTGTGTGTGTGTGTGTGTGTGTGT
>NW_024412414.1:12985479-13016446 GCF_014898765.1 Herpailurus yagouaroundi | reverse complement strand
GTGTGTGTGTGTGTGTGTGTGTGTGTGTGTGTGTGTGTGTGTGTGTGAGAGACAACCTAAGCCTGCTTTTAAAATGATAATCATCTCACTAAGACCCTAAATCAACTATGTCCCAGAGAACCATAGAGAATAGTCAGATTTTTTGGTAAGCAACTCATACACTTCAGAGGGAAGGCAAGTTTCTATCTACTGACCTGTCATGAAGCAAGCTGTCTCTTTTTTAAAATGATTTAGAGGCAGCTGGCCTCCAGTCTGCTAGTCTGTTCATGTCTAACTTGGCTATTCATCATCAGAGTCAGGAATCTCTGCCCATTTCACATAGGTATGTATTTTTCTACTGGAAGATCTTTCTCCAGAAGTGAATGGGTTCAGGCCAAGGTCTCATCTTGCGAAACAGAGACAGAACTCAGCACTATTTATATCACAGTCGAACTGACTCTGTGTCATTGCTCATTTAACCTACTTGTCTTCCTATCTAAAGATGTTCTTTCCCTTCTGGCCTTCTGGCTAGCTGTGACATCACTCCAGGCAAACCTTAAGGAGAGGGCATTTTTAAGGATTACTATAGTTGATTCATCCTAGAAAAGTTTAACATCCTTGCTATTGGTATAGGCAGTGGTTATATATATTATCTTTTTTCTTCATTGCAGTACAAGTTAATCAGTCCAGTTCTGCTTATTACTGACTCATCTCTGGCTTCTTCTTTTGGAATTCTAGCCCTTTTGCTAAATGCTCTTATTTCATCTGGAAGTTTGCATAGACTTTAGTGTGAATGCTCCAGTAAAAATAGCTGTCTTCATTAACCTTTCTAACATGTGCCCAATATTGTGCTAACTGCTTTACATGAATGATTTCATTTCATTTTCAGAAAAGTGTAAAGGGAAATAGATATTATTATCCCTATTTTAGACAGAGGAAACTAATGAGGAAAAGCTAAACAGCTTTTGAATTTCAAATAGCTAGTATGTGGCACACTTGGGGCTTGGAGCCCAGATTTGTCCAATCCCCAGACCCAAGGATGTTCCATTTATTACACTGTCTTTCAGTGAGTTTCTGTTGGTATTATATTTTATTACTCGACAAGTAATATATTTTCATCTTCATTTTATTTTTTGCTTATAAAATGAATGCCTTTGTAGAGTCTTCAAAGATATAAAAGTTGGATTAAAAACAAAAGTCACGGGAAGTGCTCCTTTCCTAATATTTTGCGTGTGTGTGTGTGTGTGTGTGTGTGTGTGTGTCTAAGGCACCTACAATAATGGACTATACCAGTATTCCACTAAGTTATGCTGCTATTTGCTCTCCAACACCAGAAAAGTCACATTACTTATCTAGACTTCAGTTTATTTGTAAACTGATGGGGTTGAATTTATGAGTTCTTAATTCCTTTCCTTCTTTGATATTCTCTGATTTTTCTGATGCATACAGTATTTTTGCCTCACAAGGGGCTTGTAAAATACACCGGAGACAGCACCAGTAATAGGAAATTCTGTATCCACTGCTACTTAACTTTGTGCTTATTCAAATATCTCCATAGTGTCTCTCTCCAGAGATTCCAAGAACTTACTTAATTTAATATAGCCCTTTATAAAATGGGTATTCTCTGCAAATCTCTGCTTGAGGCATTTTTCTGGTACCCACACAATACATTCACTTTCACAAAGGCTTTATTTTTTCCCTTACGATTTTCCTGTTCATTTAGCTACAGCCAGAGGTAAAGCTAACAAATGTGTACATCTCTTCAGAGGAACCCAATTTACTAAATGTATTTTAATGGGTATGGGAGCCTGTAGAATACCCTCTGAGAAACAATGAGAAGAATTACTTCTTTAAATACAAAACAATGTAGTATATGTTTTCAGGTTGAATCTTAATATATATATATACATATAATATACATATATATAATATATACATATATACATATACATATATATAATGTATGTATATCTAATATTTATATATATTTATATTATATATTTTATGTATATAAACGTACACACCCACATGCACAGTAGAGTGGACTCTGCTCCAGTTTGAAATTATTTAGCTGCCTCTCATGGATTTTCCAGGTTTCTCATCATAAATGGAACCCTATATATTGAATGATGGTAATGACAACGACTGAATCCTTTTCCCATTTTTTCCTTTTCTTTTTAAATTCCAGATTACAATTATGGAAGGAAGTATAATTAGTAACTATCTGTATGGATTTGGGGTCCACAGTAATCTCATACAACCTCACTCATCCATTCAACAACTGTTACATGTCTCCTACTGCTCACTTCTAAATTTCTGTGCCTAAATCAGCAAGGACACATAGGAGAAACTCAAACAAAATTAAATTAAGATACCAAGCACTGTGCTATAGGTAAGCAAAGTACTGAGCAAAACTAACAAGGGCCCAATCTTTACAGAGCTTACAGACCAGTAATTTTACCCTTAGGCATGTGCATGCATGCGTGCACACACACACACACACACACACACACACACACACACACACCTGTGATTGGAGCACTAAAATATACCCTACTTTAAAAGCTTATACTATGGAAAGCTCACTTCATTTAGCGAATACAATGAAACTACTTTGATGAATTGACCTTCTAAAATCTGAATAATTGACCATTAATTAAATGCAGTGGAGAAAAGGCATTTGTAACACAGGCAAAAATAAACAACAAAGAAACTAGGTGGGAGGAAACACAGGTAGTTCAAGGCCAAAAGAAAGGCAGTAGAAGGTAGTAATGGGAAGAACAGCAGATGAAGCAATAGGGAGAGGCAGGGATCAAGTCATATAGGACTTTGTAGTCCTTGTGCAAATTATTAAGCATTTCTCCTTTTGTCCAAAAATAATCTAGTCACTGAGTGGTTTCTAGCTGGATGAGGGAGGTAGGATAGGGGAGAGAAACAACAAAAATGTGATCAAATTTCTATATTGAAAATACTACATTGGCTGGTCAATGGTGACTGTATGGAAAGAATGAAAGTTAAAAAGGCAATCATTGTAATCAAGGCAAAAGAAAAAAGTCAGTGATTTGATGTAGGGATCTGGCTATAGCAATAGAATCATTTGAAAAGATTGGGGGCTTAATCTAAGGTCTAAAAATTGGACTTTGCATTGTATTATACAGAGAGGTGAGAGGAAGATGTTAAGGAAGACTCCCAGGTGTCTGGTGGAGCATTCGGTTCAATGGTGGTGCCATTTTCTGCAGAAGGAAGATAACCAGATGTTGAGTTTGAACATGAGTTCCTTATTCCATATAAGTTTATTATTCTATAGAAGTGTGGACTATAAAAATGAATACCCATGTAGCCAAAAATATAAGGCTGAGTTGGAGCCTTGGTGAACTTGGAGATCATCATGTCATGGGTATGAATAAAATATAATAGGCATAGAGGAACAAAGAGGTACCATGACCAAACATGACACAACTGGATTCAATCTGGTTAGTTGAAGAGAGTGGCTAATAGAGAATATTTAGCAGGCAAAAGTGATGAAGACGTAGCGATCACAAAGATGTGAAGCAAGCTAGAGGGTGTTGTATCACAAAAAGCAAAGGAGAACAGTCTAAGACCATTATTGGTCAAGTAAATGAAGAGTTAAAGGAAATTGTAACCTTAATTGAACTATATCTGTTTATTTAACAAACAAGGAATAAAGTTGTATTTTGCAAATGGCATTTATGAAAATAGAAACGATGTGTATAGAAATCAATTTATATAGATGTTTAGCTTGGATGAAAGTTAAAATGTTTATAATTTATTGGGGAATAAAATATACTACACACAGTCTCAAATTATCATCACACAGATTATTTCTGCATTACAAAGAAAGAGACTTCCCTACTGGCAAGATATACACATTCCATTCTAACCACGTGATCAAAATTAGCATCACTCTTCAAGGGACCAAATGAAATAGTATGTTTTCTCATACAGTAAGATATATAGAACATCCTCTATGTCATAGTCTTGCTCAGAATGTTTAACCTGAATCTAATCTTGTGGAAACCGCCATAGAATTCAGGTTGAGAAACTTCCTTCATGGCACACACCTTTCAAAACTCTTGATGTGATTAAAAGTAGAAAATATAGAAGAACTGTTCCAAATTAATAGAAACTAAAGAAATTGTATCAAAAATTCAATTTTGATGTGATCCTGAAAAACATAATCAGGTATAAAAAAATACATATTTGTGGCCAGTTGAATACAGTTAATATAGACTAAAATGAAATGCTGTATATGTGTCAGTTTTCTCAATTGTGATAATGCTCTTATGATTATTGCAGGATAATAGCCCTTTATTAAAAAATAAATGCTGAGGTATTTAAAGATGAAATGTGATATTCTGCAACTTACTGTTACAGCGGCAAATTGTATTTTTACCTTCTTCCTGCACATTTAATCTCCCTATTTCAAAGATTTTGTCTAGCATCCACCATCTGAAGAGCTTTCGTTAATAGTTCTTTTAGTGCAAATCTGCTGACAATATACTTTATGAATTTTTCTTTGTCTAAGGATAATTTGTATTTATTCTTCATTTATGAAAGATATTTTCACTGAGTATAGAATTGTGGGTAAACACATTTTTCTTACAGCCCTTTGTTTATTTGTTGTTATTTGAGAGAGAGAGAGCATGAGTGGGGGAAAAGGGCAGAGGGAGCGAGAGAGAGAGAATCTTAAACAGTCTTCACACGCAGCCCAGAGCCCAGCTCAGTCCCACAACTCTGGGATCATGACCTGAACAGAAATCAAGAGTGGGATGGACCCTCAACCAACTGAGCCACCCAGACACCCCTCTTTCAGCCTTTTGAAGATATCCTCCATTTTCCTCTAACCTACATGATTTCTGAGGGAAAGTGTGCAATTTTTGTACTTGTTTTTCTGTGTATATGTGTCATTTCTATGTTTGTTTTTAAGATTTTCTGTTTGTCTTGATATTTTTTGTTTGAATATGACTCACTTAAATATTTTTAATGCTGATCATTATTCTTATTTCCCTGGTCTCACTTTCTTCTTGTGAAATTCTAATTACATACGAGTTAGACAGTTTGATATTGTCTAACAGCTCTTGGAGGCTCTTGTGCTTTCTTCACACATATTCTTTCTTTATGATTTAGGTTAGGGGTTGCTATTAACTTACCTTCAGTTTCACCTATTCTTTCCTTGAATGTGTCAAGTCTGCTGATGAGACTGTTGAAGGCTTTCTTTATCACTGTTGTTCATTTCTAACATATCTAGTTGATTTTTTCCATGTCTGTATAAGTTATCCTGCTGATGTTGCATATGATCTGTGTTTTCCATTAGAGCTTTAATGTATTAATCATAGTTATTTTAAATTGTCCATTTGGTCATTCCAGTACCTGTGTCATATCCAATCCCCGTTCTGTTGATGGTTTTATTCCTTGGTAGTGTTATTTTTTCCTTGTCTTCCCATATGCTTTAAAATTTTTTGCTGAAAGCTGAACATCTTAGACTAAATAGTTTCTGTCCCTGGGATTGGGGGTGCTTTTACCTCTGGTAAGCCTCCAGTGTGGGAGTTTGAGTCTGTCTAGCCAAGAGAGGTACTGGGTTTAGATTTGCTTTAATTATCCTCAGTTGACCACTGGTTTTGACTTCTTGGGGGATAACTGTGTTTCGGGTGAGGATTGATTTGCCAGAGTTTTTTCTCGGTGTCTATTCCACTCTCCTCTTTGGGGTTCTCCTCTTCGAACTGCACCTCAGACAGAGTCGTTACACATGTTTTTGAAAGTCCCCAAGTTGTATTCCACTATTAGATGTCACTTGCCTCTCTTCCACCTCAAGGTAAGTGGGAGGGACATTCTTGTTCTGACTAAGCTTCAGTTTTAGGCAAACACTATGTTCCTGGGTTTCAGGATATGGCTGTGTCAGTCTTCTTGCCCTCTTCCCAGCTATAACTCTGGGAAAGATGTATTTGATTTGTTATGTTTACATTTCTGGTCTCCAGCTACAATGTGTTTTCACCACTTCCCTTCCCGAAGGCACGTCTCCCTGCAGTTTGAAGCTTTCCTTCCATAGATGGGGGCAAAGGATATGAATGGGGTTTTGGGCCTTTTTGCAGTGGCTGCTCTTCCCTCCCCTTGTCTTTACAATAAGGATTATACTACAACAATTTTTTGTGAGCTTCTGCTAAGGTCCAAAGAAGGAGCCCGCGACTGAGTGCAAAGTTCCCTTTTATCTCTGGCACCAAGAGTTTCTGTGGCGAGTGCTTGAAAGTGAGGGTGAATTTTTATTTTATCTGCAGCCACCAGGCCCATGCTCATCCTTACCAATTTGTTATGAAGGAAGGAAAAATGCTTACCATCACTGCTTTAGGCATGGTGTTCTTCATATCTGGAGCTAGTTTGTATTCTTGTGATCTCAGCTCTTATTGGTTCAAGCAAAGTTGGTTCAAAAAAGTGTTGGCATAATATTTTCAGCTTTGTGCATCCTTGGCAAAAATTGTTGGTTCCCTGCAACTGCCTTTCAAATGATTTAGGAAAAAAAAAAGTAGGACACAGAGCATGCAAAGAAAAGAAAGGGGGAGTAAGAGACAAGAACTAGTGAATCTAGGAGAAGTAAATATGGATATTCATAATACTTATCTTCCCTTTTCTCTGTGTTGACACATAGAAAGTGGTTAGTTACCTTACCTGTAATTAAGACATAATCTGTTGACTGATAGGATTATGATATTTTTATTAGTCTCAACCAAAATGGGTGAGTCATTTTCTGTCATCCTAGTTGGACATTGTCACCTAAGGTACTCCTGCAGCTAATTCTAGTTTAAAATAGACATTTACTAAGTATTTTACTTACTTCTGTCTTGGCATAGGTTTTTAACAGAGTTGAAATGGTTTTGCATAGATTTATCACTTACTGAGGAAGTCAGGTAACTGGAAAGAACTTTAGATTTGGAATTAGAAAAGTAGGCTTAAGTACAAGCTTATTCATTTAATGAATATTTGTGGATATTTAACAATGTTCTGTTGAGTGTTTTGAAGGCTTGGAAGAGAACAGTCGCTCTGCTGCCAATAGTTCTTTGAACTTGCAAAAGTTACATCTTAACCTTGGTCTCCATCTCTATGAAGTATGGATGACAATACTTACCTCTCTTGTGAGGGTTAAATTCCCCAGTATATGCTAAAGCATTTTGAGAATCATAAACAAATTACCCCAAAGCATGTTATTATAATTCTGTTCTAGTTGCTTATTTTTCTCCACTTGTTAGCATTATTCTTTTGACTCTTTCCTCTACATTTCTATAATGTCCTTGGCCTTTCTTTCTTACTTTATTTTATTATGACTGCTTACAATGTTATAGCCATTTACAACTTCATGTTAATCAAAACCATGAATTTCAGCCAAGGCAACAATCCCTGCCTAGTCTGTGACCTTTTTCCCTTTGATCCCAGCATCTGAAAGCTTTTTATACATTCTAATTCTCTTCCATTTTAATAGCTTTGTGAAGCAGTCCTATTTTCTTTGACTGATAAGATCATTGAAGGTGACCTGATTTTCTCCAGAGATGCACAACGAATAAAACACATTGCTGCACATAGTTGCTTATCCATACCCCCACAAAGCGGAGAAAAACTTGGGAGTTGCTATCTCTATATGGAGGTCATATTAGGAGGAACTTACTTCTCACATTGTTAATGAAATGTGCATCATCAAATCTTGAGAGCTACTTTAGTTATTAGTCCAAATCTTTCTGGTTTTTTTTTTTTGAGATTTTTATCTTGTTTTCCATGTAAGAAATTGAATAACAACAGTTTTTAGAGCAAGAAATATAGAATTTATTTTTGTTTATTTTTTTAGGTGCTCTGACAATACAAACATCTAAACTTCTGGGCAATATCTTGTGGAGACACAAAGTTATATATACTTCTCAGCATTAAGTGTATAGGTGTGTCTGTAAGTACTATGTTTATGTAGTTTTGAGTTTTCAAGGTGACTTATTTCCAGCTAAGTGTGTGTCTTGCACACAAGGTACTTACCCTTGTGATTTGTTTTTGCCATGTTAATGATTCATGGCTTAAACAGCCACGTTATTCATGAGTGTGGAAAATTGATATTTGAGAGCATTTTATTCTGCTCAGTTGGACTTATTCTTTATAAAGAATCCAAATAGTAATAACATTTACAAAAGACTACTGAATATTCAGCATGTACCTATTGCACACCCCGTAGCAAAACACTGTCTCTGTCCACTATCAGCCTTCGCCTCTGTCAACCCCACTGACATCACACCTGTCACCACAGCAGTCACCCAAGCACATCTTTTCCTTCTGTTTCTCAAAGATTTATATTTCCAAAGCACTCTGTGTATATTGAATGATTTCAAGACCTTTTGATATTCACCGATTAATATCACTTTAATTATTTCCAGCCACTCTTCTAAGCCTTTTGTTTAGGAATGGTAGTCAAATCTACTCATTGTTTTATCCAAGTATCCCAGAGAGACAAATAACACTGGCTTAGCATTCCTATGCATCAACTTTTAATGATTATATTTTCCTTATCAGCGTTGGAGTGTGAAGATAAGCATCTTCCTTCTCCAGTTTTCAGGCAGGTACTCCAGTTAACAGACCTTCCATATAGTTTGTTTTCTCAGTCCTAGAAACATGTGCTTCAGGTCACACTGCTCTCTGAAGTCATTGTAGAACTATATTACTCAGTAGTTCATTTCCAGCAAGTCCTGTTGATTTTTTTTTTTAATTCAAAATTGTGTCATCGTCCTGAGCAAGGATCAAATATGTAGTTACAATAAGTATTCTCTTAGTTTAAAGCATATAATTAATTTGTATTCTGTGTTAAAAATGAAGATAAGTACTCACCCATCTCCTTTTGCCATTTTCTCTACCTTTTTTTGTTTTGTTTTTGTTTTTAACCTCAAAAGTGTAACTCTTATACAAAGTATGCATATATTTATATCATTTATCACACATTTCATATGGGCAAAGGAACAGAAAATTGATGAAACATGCCTGAATGCTTGTGGCTTAAAATTATATTTCAGTTCCAGCTATAAAAGTGTAATCCAATTGAAATGTTTATCATGCATCTGTGAATATTTTTTCTTGCATATGTAATGGTGTTGCATGGACAATTTAATTTCTTTCTTTAAAAGTAATCCTAGAAGAATTCACTCTATAGCTTTTTCAAAAGATAAAACTAAAGATCAGCTCTATAGGAGTCCAAGTTAAACACATACAATGTATTATCTCAAATAATTATTTCATTTTTATTTTATCATTCACTTAACTTACTGAAAAACACTGGTGCAATTTTCACAGGCATGGTCTTTTTTTGGTCCTTCTTGTGTGGGTTAGAGTTGTGAATTTTAAAAAGGACAAGATGAAATATTCTATATACATAGGCACAGAATTTAAAAGGCAACATACAATGTTTCTAAGTTAATATTGAAATCTACAGTTCTCAGAGAAACAGAATCGTTCTAATACTGAGATGATCATTGAAAAAAGTTAATGTAGTGAAGAAAAATCAAACTAGAGAAGGTAAAGAAAGTGAGTCTAAAGATACAAGGTGGCAAATTCTATTAAAAGACAGTTCCATTTATTCAAAGATAAACCATGGCTTAATACCTATTATTAGTCAATTAGTAATTTTAAGTGCATTTAAAATATTAATGAAAATACATTTAAAAAGAAGTAGGTTGATCAAATGGTGGCGTAAGCAGGTTCTTGGCCAAGGCCATATCTTTTCCTTCAACATTAGTTAAGTACCAAAATGTCTCACTAGGGTCAGTATTCTACTGATCACATAGTATACAACTGGATTTCATATATTTATAATCCTCAGTGTCCCTTATTTTCTAGGCATTGTCAACACATTTTCATATAAATTTTCCTTTTCTAATAAGTAAGAGTACCTCTTGGAATCAAAACCCCAATTCTGTTTCTGGCAACCTATAAAGAGAACTGATATCTTGGGGTATCTGAGTGGCTCAGTCGGTGAGTGTTGGGACTCTTGATTTCAGTCCAGATCATGATTCCGGGGACTAGGATGCAAGTCTCGTGTCAGGCTTCCCACTGATCATGGGGCCTGCTTGAGATTCCCTCTTTCTCTCTGTCTCTGTCTCTGTCTCTGTCTCTGTCTCTCTCTCTCTCTCTCTCTCTCTCTCCTGCTCACTTGCAGTCTCCCTAAAATAAAATTTAAAAAACATGTTTTAAATGAATCCATAAAAAAAAAGAAAACTGGTATCTGAATCACTATATTGATTTTTGTGGGTCACTATTCTGGGCACTGCTCATCTGGGTTCTGTGCTTCAAGATCTCATATGAAAGTGGTACTCAAGGTATCAACCATGACTGGGCTTTTATCTGCAGACTCAACTGGGAAAGGATCTGCTTTTGAACCCTTAAGGTTGTTGGCAGACTCAGTCCCTTGGGTTTTGCTGGATTGAGGACCTCATCTCTTAACAGGTTGTGGCCCAGAGGCTGCTCTCAGTTCCCGCATGGCCCTCTCCACACAGATGCTTACTTTGTTAAAGTATGCAAGTTAATTACCCAATAGGGACACTCTTCTAGCAAGATGGAAGTTACAGTCTTATGTAACTCATCATGGATAGGATGCTCCATCCCCTCTGCTTTTTTCTCTTGATTAGAAGTAGGTCACTGGGCTCATAACACACTGAATGGCAGGGAACTAGAAAAGGGTGTGAATATGGAGGAAAGGTCACTGGGGATCACACTACACTTGTTCTATTCCACAATCGGCAGTTGGACAATTTTGCCAAGTGATTATTATAGAAGTTCAATAGAAGAAATAGCATGTGTCACTGAAATCTAGGTGACCTGGAAATTTCAGAGAAGATAATGCTCTGGCAGTAGGTGGGAAAGTTTCATTATTAATTATTTACTGTGGCGGGTACCAAAAATTCTAATAATGTTTCATTGAGAAGAATGTGCTTTGAGTTTAGTAATATTACAAAGATACTTTCCTTTAATGTAATGGTGGATGTTTGTCCATGAAGCCAGGTGTTTATTTTTTTGTTAATGTCATATCTGAAGGGCACAAACTCATGTTATAATAATAATAATAATAATAATAATAATAATAATAATAACAACAACAATAATGATAATAATAAGCCCAAATTTGGAACTAGTTATACTACAGTACCATAATATACTGGTTTCACTGGAATATAAGGATAACTTTCCTAATGAACATTTGAAAATAAGTAATAGTTATTTCAGTGGTCCTAAGATATGATTCAAACAGATAACTGCACACTACATGTGAGTTACATAGCCTAGGAATTAAGTATCTATGTGGACATCAAGTTTATGAAATGATGTAGAACATTTTCAATCTTGGTATTTTTCACTTGAAGTTCAAGTTAGGAAATAATATGAGACTGTCAAATTCATAATATTATATAAAAATATGTTGTTTGTGTTTATAGAATTAGGAACAACTAGTGCTTTTTTAGCATTACATTAATATACTTATTATGTAAATTAGAGCAATTAAGTAGCTTTACTAGGAATGGTTAAAAGTTGTATGTACACTTGAAATTTCTTCATGGCGTTACAAGGAGTTAGACAGTAAAGAATCATTCCTAAAATTTGTGGAATAATCATTGCTTGTTAAATATTGATCTAATAAGGAACTTCACATGGTTCACTAGTTGATAGAACCAGTCCTGTGGGATACAGGGACCTCAAAATCCCTTCTGCTTAAAATTGTTGCATTTAAGAAGCTTATCCATGATTTCTTGTTTAATTTTATATGTATTTGCTGTAGTTTTTACACTTAGAGACTCTTCTTTTCCACAATGAGAATCATTTGTTTAAAAAGAATGTTATTGGGGTGCCTGGGTGGCTCAGTCGGTTAAGCGTCCGACTTCAGCCAGGTCACGATCTCGCGGTCCGTGAGTTCGAGCCCCGTGTCGGGCTCTGGGCTGATGGCTCAGAGCCTGGAGCCTGTTTCCGATTCTGTGTCTCCCTCTCTCTCTGCCCCTCGCCCGTTCATGCTCTGTCTCTCTCTGTCTCAAAAATAAATAAACGTTGAAAAAAAATTAAAAAAAAAAAAAAGAATGTTATTTAGAACATGTGAGGAGAAAAAGAACAAAAAAATACAAATCACTTACTTTGGTATCAAGAAGAGCTTTGATTGCATAAACAATCTGAAAGGAAGTCAGGAACCCCTAAGGGTTCTCAATGCACATTTTGATAACCACTGCATTAGAATAAAACCACAAAAGTATAAAATTCTCAGCCTATGTTTTGTATTGTTAAAGGCCAGTTAAAATGCTAATATATCCAATCCTGGCTTATAGCCAGCTTCTGTAAACAGAGTTCATGATAGAAATGAGTTAGTGCATGTAAAGCACTTACAACAGACACAATAAATATAATCTGTTAGAAAAGCTATATATAGCATAGTAATTAAAAGCACAGACTGAAGGCTGCATTGATTCAAATCCTTGCTCTGCTGGCTCTATAAACTTGAATTACTTGTCTCTGTATCTCACTGTTCTTATTTGAAACATTAAAATATTAATAATGACATCTCATGAAGTTTTATGAGGATTATATAAATTAAGAAAATAGTGACTTGCATAGATTAGGAGCTATGTCCTATTTTTTTTCCTTACTGGTTTTTTTAGTTCTTAGAGATGTAATATTATCAATAAATTTTAGGCCTTTGTTATTTTCATTCATTTAAAAAATATTAATTGATTAATCTACCAGCTTCAAAGCACTGTCCCAAATAATATGAGGAATATAAAAGGGAGTAAGATGATTTTTGTGATGGAAGTATTTATTGTTTAATATAGAAGATAGATGCACACACACACACACACACACACACACACATATATATATGTTAGTATATTGTAGAAAATGAAAGAGATGACAAGATACCAAATTTGCCAAAATAAAAAGGAGTTTTTTCTGTGTATTTGTGGAAGAAATCATTTTGAGCCACATCCAGATGGGTGTCAGAATTGAGCCACAAAGATGGTTGATGTTACTGAAGGCTTACCTATAATTTCAAAAGAGATTTGCAAATCTGTGTTTATATGTGAAAATGTTTCATACCTTCAGACCTTCTTGTGAATCCAAACCCAGTTTTTACAGATGGTTTCACAAATTCCACCTACTCTACCAAAATTACTTAGGAAGGAAAATGACCTTCATTTTGATCATTTTGGGAAACTTTCACAAAGACATCTTTAATTTAGAATGACCAAAATATTGAGTCTTATGGCATGACCGGCAAAATAAAATCCAAATGCAAGTCATGTAGCCACTCTGCTTTACACTTAGGTGTTTTTCTTTTTTTAATATTTCCTGTGAGTTAGGGCTCTTTTATCTTTCATTTAGAGCATGAAATGCTAAATTGGTGCCTCTTAACTCCTAATTTAGCTTCCTGAGTAGAAAAGACAACCTGAATGTGGCTGCAGCAAGAAGCACTGTGCAGTCTCGCTGGCCGTAGACCTTTTATAGCGTGGAGCTGCTTTAGCAATGGCTAAATGTCTGCCACACTCAGTAGCCTTTCTGAAGCCATTCAATCTGGTCTTCTTTTTTAAATAAAGGAGAGGGGAAAAGAGTTGTATGATAAACTGCCCCTTTCAGTATGATTTCTCCGGCCTACCCTGTTCAAATACACACATAAAAGAAATCTTGTCATATACAAAGGTCTGTTTCATGTTGCCTAAGAGAAAAAGAAGTTGAAGAGTGAAACCAATCAAGGGAGATGAAGAGGCAAGGCCAGTGTGTCCTCATAAATGCCCCAGTGGGAGGTTCACCTATTTTATCCACATAGAATGACTTGCAAAAGGCTTTGTTGTTTTTACAATTCTTAGACTTCCCCATTGATCAATTTCAATGGTGGATTTCCTCCCTAAGTAAACACCTTCCATAGGGAGCTATGCAAGCTCCAAAAGCTGCCCGATGTCTAATGAAGTACTTTTTTTGGTAGCTGACATCAGTTCTTTCCATACATACAATTTTTTTTTCTTTTTCTTTCCTACCTTTTCACACTTTGCTTTACATTTCTTTGAGTTGTGGAAGCCAATGGAGATGAAATAATTAAAGTTGGTGGTTGTACAGAAATCCTTCATATACACAATTTTCATTTGGATCTTCTATAGAAAATATAGTATGTTTATATACACAGTTATAGGCCATGGTGTCAGGCTACAATGGCTGCATTTCCCCATGTTAAGTCCTCATGTTATTCCCCAAGTGTAGCTCAATACTTTCTCTCCTGTAGCCCAGCAGGTGCCTGGTTTTACCTTTGGTCCTGTAGTTTTCATGGAGACAGCAGTAGAGAAGGTGGAATGGTCTAGAGATTGACAGTAGGGATACAGTATTGCCCGTACTCAGGATTGGTTGCATTATTTGTGAGGCCAAGGTAGAAATGAAAATGCAGGGTTCCTTGTTCATAAGTTATTATGTGGGATCCTTATAAACATGGGGCCCTGTGCAGCTGTTATACCACTCCCTGACCACCTGGATAACAAAGATCCCATGTATGGCTGTTCTTTGGAACACGAAGTCTGCACAGTTGGGGAAGGTAGCCTATCTCTGACTCCCTGAGCTCCCTATGGTGATTCTTACCTCAGTTCTCCCAGCAGTTTCCCAAATAAGAGCCCCACACTGTATCACTCCCTTGAGTGGACAACTCTTACCTCTGTTGGATCCCCCTCCCACCAACCTTGCTTCCTCTTCTTCTTCTTCATCTTCCTCTACAAGAGCTCATTTATCCACCATCAGTCTATTCCCCACACCACACACACACACACACACACACACACACACACACACACACCACACACATCCTAATAATGACCCAATAAGCCAAAGTGAATAATCAAAGAACCATCAATAGCAACTGAAAAATAGTACCCCCCACCTCAAGGATAGAAAAGAGGCAGTCTTCATGAACTCAGTGGCTGGTACATACTCTCAGAACTGGAGGGCAATATTTGCATCTATTCATCTTTATCTTTTTCTTTTTCCCTAGAAGAGACTGAAAGAATTCTTACAAGATACCACTTTTTATAAACTACCTCCCCCAAAATGAGATTTTATGTAAAAAATATTGATGATCGTTAAATTACTGTTTATGGGATTAGCAAGAATTTTATCCCTTTGGAATCTATAGGAAGTGATAATATAATAACATTTTAAAAGTTTACACTTGCTAATATTCGAAAAAATTTAAGGTGTGCCTGGGTGGTTCAGTCAGTTGAGCGTCTGACTTCAGCTCAGGTCATGATCTCATGGTCTGTGAATTCGAGCCCCACGTCAGGCTCTGTGCTGACAGCTCAGAGCCTGGAGCCTGCTTTGGATTCTGTGTCTCCCTCTCTCTCTTCCTCTCCCCACTCATGCTCTGTCTCTCTCTCTGTCAAAAATAAATAAACATTAAAATAAAAAAAAATAAATAAAAAATTTTAAAGATTACTAGATCTACAGAATGAGCCACCCAGTGTACATTCAATTTTTTTATGGTCTCTGAGGACTGGATTTTGGTTAAAAAACAGAAACAAATCAATTGCGGTTTTTAAAATGCTTTCTATTTCAATGAATCTAAAAATGAAAACTGAGAAATGACTATTCCTTGTAATAGAAATTAACTTTTCTTATAACCAAGATAAATAATGGTCACAAATACAGTTAAAATTCACAATTTAAATTTAGGAGAGAGGAATGTTTAGTTATCTCCTAGAGAACAATAGGCTTCTTTCTAAGCCTCTGTAGAAAATTATTATGTGAAATTATTACCAATGCTTTTCTATTAGGAAGCTCAATTCAATTTTATCTTATGGGCTCAATTCCCTGGTGTTTAGGTATAAGGTAGTTTTGTTTTTGTTTTTGTTTTTGTTTTCTGTGCACATGTGTGATTGCATATCTGTCTAAAATAGGCTTGAGTTACTTCACTCAACTGATACCACAAATCTGGCAGGACCTTCACCTTTAGCATGCAGATCTCCATCTTTAATGTGGGAAGAGGCTGAAAAAGGCATTCACTGAAAAAACCAAGACTCAGCATGGGTTGACTGTCATCTAGCTTGGTGTAGCTAGAATTTATTATGCTACCTTATGATTTCACAACAGCCTTGTGGCCCGAGTTTATGATTTTTCATGTCATAAGAAACAAAATGTACCCGAATCGCTGTCTCCTATGAACACTTTCCCCACCTCCCCTAACACACACACTCATACAACCTCGTTTCTAAACACCCTTCACTGCTGTTATCACTGTCTACCTTATTTTGTATAACAAATGTAGAGGCATCATCACATTTGCTAACCTGTAAGTCCTTTGGTTTCATCCAGTTTATTTCTGCATCCCTGAAAGTACCTACCACACTGACTTGCACATTCTGGGCACACTTAGCAAGTATCTGTTTAATGAATAGACATATAAAATAACCTAATTAACAATTTTTGGCTGTTAGGGCCAGGAAATTCAGATTATCTACACCTGAACTGATGATACATTGTCTTCCCCATGTTAACTCCAATCATTTAGCTGTGAATTCCCACATTTAGTACTGACTGCAATGAGAATTCCTTGATGGCTACATTTGAACTCAATGGGAAAGAATTCTGTGATCGAATACTAATGTCTACCAAGCCAACAGAATAAAAAGAAGGCCACTACCTTTGTTGTAAATTAAAACCCAAGATGTGTTCTACCCCTCATTCTACTGATAAATTAGGCTTGAGTGTTAACATATTCTGTTATATGTCACACAGTCAGTGGCAAAATTATGATACAAACTCAGACCTTCAAACTATTGACTATATTACGTCTCTTCTCACACTATGCTGACTCTATGTCTCTCCCATTGAGACTATCTTACTTTTTCCATCATAGGTACTTTTATCCTTGAAGGATTACAAACAGCCTCTAAGAACACACATAGATGAGTTGTTTGTTAGGTTATGGATCATTAAATAAAAAAGTTTAAAATGCTAATATAGTACTGAGAATATGGGGAAAAATCAATGCATATTTTTGAATATTATTTCTTTAATGTCACTCTTCTTCTGGTTGCTATATTTGTAAAGTCACCTTCCTCTTGGGGCCTCTATTTTCTCATGATCTCTATGGTTCGCTTTACAAATATGTGATTTTCCAATGCAGTTTAATCTCTTACATAAAATACAGCAAGCATATAGTTAGTGCTGTATTTGCTCAACTTTAGTTATATATGAAGGAATCAACCCTGCAAACCTCAGATTTAAATCATTATTCAGTCTTCCCACCACACTCATTTTGAAAAGTCAAAGTATAATTAATATTCAATAAAATACAATGATCTTGAGTGTTCAGTTCAATGAGTTTTAATAATTGTACTCACCATCAAACCACTGCTTAAAACAAGATACAAAACATTTGTATTGGCCCAGGGAATTTCTCATGTCTTTTTTCAATTAAAAAAAAATGGAATGCCTCAAAAACCTGTGTCATCCTTATGTAAGCTCTATGATAATTTTGTCTGTGTCAGGCCAATTTTGCTTCATTCTATCAAAGTGGGCACTACCCCCTGCATTTCTTATTACCTTCCCTATTCCCTCAGTTCCAGCAGAAACTATTAGAAAAGAGAAAAGAAAATTTCATCAGAAATACTCTTAAGCCAGTTTAAGATCAACAAACTCTTGATGAATATAACCCCCCAGACTGTTTAAAGGTAGAAATCTCTGTTTTATAAGATGTCTTTATAACATTATTGATATTTTAGAAGGAGAAGACAGGAAATCTCTGGGAGGAATCATCGTACCCAAACAGGGCATCATAGAGTTGTAGTTGTTACGTTTCTGTCTGATTCTCAGCTCTGTGGAGTTAGAAATTAGGTTTTCTTAGCACAGAGTTGATCAGGTCTTTATGAATAAACACTTGCTGAGAAAATATATAAGATACTTATATGTAAATCATAAAATAATCGTTTATATTAATATATCAATATATTAATAATAGATTATAATAGATTGTTCTAGTTTTTATTTTGTAGAATATTTACATCCATTATCCAAGGTACTCCATTCTAGTCTTTCTCCACTTGTATTTCATTAACACCTTCCTGATAACACAAAGGAGCCCTCTGAGTGTTCCACCCATAATGTTTTAATACCCTATATACTGTATACCTGTACCTACCCTCTGCACTCCCACATCCAATTTTTACTTCCTTGGAGTTGATATTGATACCGTTGAGAATGTATGCCCTATTCCTTTTTCTTTCTACTTGGGACTGTAAATTATTGTATTAATCATGGCTTCTTCTTTTCTATATGTCTGATACTTTACTATCTTGAGCGTTTCTGACCGTGGTGAGCCTGCCCCTCCCAAGGCTAACCAATTCCTACAGATATTAAAGGACTCACCTTTGAGTGGGCTTTCATGTGCGGACTAACCAATCCAGTCCCCATAACTCCAACCACTTCCTTTACTGGGCTCTTAAACTTTGGTCATATTCTCCTGCCCTAATCATTCCAGGGCCAGGTCCCAAACAATTAGGGACAGTCCCTATACCCCAGAGACTGATGAAATTATTCAAACTAGTCTCCCCTAAGCCTTCTTGATGTTTTGCCTCTTCCTTCACTCTTGCGCCCCGATTAACCTTGGTGCTCCCCTGTATGGCCTTGCATGATGTGGCATGTCCTCTCTTCTTGGGAACTGTAATAAGCAGTCTTTTCACTGGCATCCATTTCCCAATCAGTTGTCCTCCCTATATCTAAATAATAACAAAAAACCACATTTTAAAACAATTATGTATCAGGAAGTTGGTTGGCCAGCATGAAATATGGATAGTCTTGAGAGATATTTGTTAGAGTGATTGTCAAAGCCTTGTAAATTCTCCCTGTCCCTTACAAAGTACCATCCCTTACAACATTGTCTATATTGGTGGGGAGTAATGTCTGATCTTAGCAATCAGACTCCTGTGTTCAAACCTTAACTTTGCTACTTCTCACTTGTGTGACCTTGAACCTCATGGGTTAGCTATGAGTATTAAACAATATGTGTAATGCCCTGCCAAGGTTAGGAATTTCCAAGACCATCCTCACTTCTGATACTAACTGCAAGTTCTTAAAATCCTCAAGATCACCTTCAAACTTGATAATTCCCTTGAGGGATGCAGAGAACTCCACAAAGCTATCATACTTACTGTTATGGCTTGTTACAATGAAATGATACAGATTCAAAGAGAGAGGCGCTTAGAGCAGAGCCCAGACAAGTCCCATGCACAGGGCTTCCAGCTGTACTCTCCTAGTACATGCGCAGATAGTGCTTACTTCTCCCAGGAAAGATGCATGGCAATACACAAGGAAACTCACTTGAGTCTTGCTGTTGTCTTTGTGTTTGTGAGGCTGTTTTTCATGCTTAATCATGCAGATTTGGCTGATGGTTCTTGTGGCTTACCTTAGGCTCAAGCCATTCCAAAGGTCAGTATGATACCACAAAGCCTATGCTTCCCCTTACCTTTCACACACTGCACCACAAATCATCTTGTTACTGTAGACTATGCAGTGTAGCCCCAACCACCCACCGTAAATCACATTGTTGGCGTTGACAATGTGGAGTGGCCCAATGCCCCAGGAAAACAGACGCTCTTTTCACATACATTATTATGACTTCCCAAGAGTTAAGGATTACATTTTAGGGCAAAAAGCAAACATTCTTTTGGGCAAGTTTAATATTTTACTAAACACTTAAACTAGTTGCCACACCCATTAAATGCCTAATCAGCATTAGTATTGTTATTGTCTTAGTTGTCAGGGTAAAATCTCCCCTGCCTGAAGAGTACTATAAAAACACTGCCAAATACTTACTCTTTCTGCTTTTCTTTTCTGGATTTATGTAGAGGACACTTTTATGTTGTTAATGCGCTTTTTATTTATTTATGGTAACATGTACCTGGTTAAGACTTCTAGCCTTTGGTTAGACCCACCTTAGTTCTGTCTTCTTAAGAGTTTACCCCTTAAATAACCCTGGGTATTCCCAGATCTTTTCAGGTACATTTATAGACAACTCCTGGGGCTATTTTGACAGATAGTAGATCTTCATTCATTATTATTTTGGATCTTACTATTCTCACCTATAGTGTAATCTTATTTCCACACTGTTAGTGTAATCTTGTTCTACATTTCTACACATCCCTATAATTTCTATATTCTACATAAGAACCTATACCCATTATTTCAGCAGCCAAAGAAGTTTGTTTTCTTTTGTTTTGTTTTAAGGAGGCAGCATTAAAGGCTTGCACAAAACTCAGCGGTAAGTAATTCCTTTTTTCCCATCCTGGAAAGGTGCTGTCTTTGTCATAAAACAAAAAGACACATAAAAGGTTACCTTCTTTTTGCCCCATCTCATTATTGTTGATGCAAAACTCCAAATTAATTTGCTTGTAGTTATGGAAATATCTCCTTTAACCTTGGCGACACGATCTGAAAGAATTTGTTTTAGCAATGGGCATTGCTTAACAGCTTTTGGCATTTGCTCAGGCTGAACAGTCATCCAGAGAACATGTATCTTCTTTCTTTCTTTAGTATAGTGATCGCTGCAGATTATTTCATAAAATACGGTGCAGAAAGCCTTTACCGTGGTGGCCCGTGTAAAGGCACGATTGCTCTGATTAGCACTAGGGGCTCTGTAATTAGGTATCCGAGTCTACCCTGGAACCTGGCTCTTTATGACCTCAGACAAATAGCTTAACTGCTCTGCTCAAAAAGGGGTGGTAGTAATAATCACTTTCTTCTTTTCAGATCCAGGAGGAGACAGCGTTTTTTTTTGTTTATTTGGGTTTTTTTTTTTTCTATTTTGTTTTGTGTTGTGTGCTCTGCCCCTAAAAGTGACTGACTGGCACAGAAGAAGCAATAAATGATTCTTTTTTTTTTAATTTTTTTCAACGTTTTTTATTTATTTTTGGGACAGAGCGAGACAGAGCATGAATGGGGAAGGGGCAGAGAGAGAGGGAGACCCAGAATCTGAAACAGGCTCCAGGCTCCGAGCCATCAGCCCAGAGCCTGACGCGGGGCTCGAACTCACGAACCAGCGAGATCCTGACCCGGCTGAAGTCAGACGCTTAACTGACTGCCCCACCCAGGTGCCCCTAAATGATTCTTAATGAATGAAAGGTTGTGATGAACATAAAGTGACATCAGGCCTGCAAAGCCCTCAAACCAGGACCTGGCACACACAAAGCTCTACGTAGATATTCATTTGAAAAACATACAATGAAAACAAAAACAGATCAAATGCTTTCTAGCCAACAAAGTGTGTGGTGATAGGTTTATAGGAATTCTGTTGATTATGTTAGACTCCTAACTGCATTGTCCATTTTTATATTCACCAAATGTATTTTAAGCAATTACCACAATCACTATTGCAGGTCCTGGGGACTCAGAAGTTAACAAAAATAGTAAAATAAAGGACATCCACTAAACTTTCTGCCCATCCTAGGACAGCTCCCACATGTCAGTCAGTGACCAATAGCTGAGGAAAAAGAAACCTGTAGGTCAGTGATGAAAACAGAGTTTTAGATCATTAACTTTATTATTAATATTTTGCCATTTTTGTATCTCTCAGAGTCTCTAAAACTCTTGAGATACAAAAGCATTTTCTCTGAGATGAGAGATTTTTGAGAGACTCCCCTCTTCATTTCCCATGTCTGCCTTAGAGAATTTCTCAAACAGTTGTTTCAGGTTATAGACATAATTGGTTATTAGTCATTTCGGTGTCATTGTTCACTGACATACATCTCCACATTATCTCTCCACCATCTGAAAAGCAGGGTTCCATTTTCTGATTAATCTTTGTCTAGTCATTGAGGATATTGAAGCGGCTCCTGGTTAATTAGACCATTTTATCTCTAACCTCATACATTTTCTGGATGTAACAATGATAGTGGTGTCAGCAGTTCCAAGCCCTGAAACCTGGCTAATCAGCTCCTGTGATTTGCTAGGGGTACCATTGTTTCAATTGTTAGAACGAAATTGTCATGAGAGGTTATGTGTATGTGGACATTTTTATCTCCAAGTTAATTACATGTAATGAAACCTATACAGTTCATAAAGTAGAAAATAAATAAATAAGTAGCATCTACAGCATTTAGTGATGTAAATCCAGTGCGCGTGCGCGCACACATACACACACACACACACACACACAATATAATAAAATAGATTTGTACTCGCATAGGAAGCACACATAGTGAGAAAGAGCACGGGCTTCTCATTTTACCAGCTCTTTGGACATGGAGAAGTCAGAGCCTTTGGAACATCAGCCTCCTTATCTGTCAAATAGAAATAATACTTACAGGATTAGAAGGATTAAAACACATTAAATAATATGTTATAAGACATCCATTCAATCTACTCAATAATGTGTGTTAATTACATGATAGTTATTATTATTCAAAGAAACCACCTCATTCTCTCAACTCATGAAAGAAAGCAGTTAACATTTCATAATAATTTGTATTAAAAAGTTATTGTTAGGGGCGCCCAGGTGGGTCAGTCGTTTAAGTGATGGACTTCGGCTCAGGTCATGATCTTGCAGCTTGTGAGTTTGAGTCCCACAACAGACTCTGTTCTGACAGCTCTGAGCCTGGAGCCTGCTTTGAATTCTGTATCTCCCTCTCTCTTTGCCCCTCCTCCACTCGCACTCTGTCTCTCTGTCTTTCTCAAAAGTAAGCATTAAAAAATTAAAAACAAAAAGTGATTGCTTCACTTTTATTAAGATTCCAGAAAATTACAGGAGAAGTAAAAAACAGACAAGTTTGCTATTTCCGCTGGGCTTCTTGAGATGTAGTCCAGCTGTACTAGCCTTTGACCAGAATTCCAAAAGATAACTGGAAGGCAGAAAAGCAAGTGAACTTCATATTATGAACTACTTGAGGCTTGTTTTCTCTAGCATTTCCAAAGAACTATACAAAAGAAAACTAACCAAAACAAAACGAAAATCAACAAAAATCTTCCTTCAAAGAAGTTTGAAAAACACTGAATGTTAGGTTGCCCCTTGAAGAATCACATTTCTTATTTTAATGGTGAAGTGTCTGAGAACTTCACAACAGCTCTACTGAAGGAATAAAGGGACAGACTTAAATCCCTTTAGTTTATTGTTTAGGTTTTTCCCCAAATATTCCACATAACCTGTGTTACCGCACAAACATCTTTCAAAAAATGTTGAGGTAAGTGTTGTGGGTTGAAGAGTATCCTCCACAAAATTCATGTCCTCCCAGAAATAAGAGTGGGAACTTATTTGGAAATAAGGTATTTGCCAATGGAATCAGTTACAGCCACTTTTATGAAATCATCCGGATTCCGATTGGGCTCTAAATCCGTGACTGGTGTCTTTGTGACAAGAGAAGAGGATACACAGAGATACTGTGAAGGGGAAGGTGGCAATGTGAAGATGCAGGCAGAGACTGGAGTGACGTTGACCCAAGAATGCCAAGGATCACTGAGAACCACCAGAAGCCAGGGGAGAGGGCACGGGATGTTTTCTCCTTCAGAGCCTCCAGAACAAATCAACCCCGACAACACCTTCATTTTATACTTCAAGCCTTTTAAACTGTGAAAGAATAAAGTTGTTGGTGTGCACCTCTAAGTTTGAGGTAATTTGTTATGGCAGTCCTAGGAAACTAATAATATTGCATGTATGTGGTATTTTAAAAATGGTGATTTGAAGTTTATTTATTATTTATTTATTTATTTTTTTTAATATTTTTATTGATTTTTGAGACAGAGAGAGAGACAGAGCATGAGCAGGGGAGGGGCAGAGAGAGAGGGAGACACAGAGTTGGAAGCAGGGTCCAGGCTCTGAGCTGTCAGCACAGAGCCCGACACGGGGCTTGAACTCACAGACTGTGAGATCATGACCTGAGCTGAAGTCGGACGCTCAACCGACTGAGCCACCCAGGCGCCCCTATTTATTATTTATTTTGAAGGAGAGAGAGAGAGAGAGAGAGAGAGAGAGAGAGAGAGAGAGAGAGAATCCCAAGGAATCTCTGTACCGTTAGCACAGAGCCCCAGGAGGGACTTGATCGCACGAACCATGAGATGATGACCTGATCTGAAATCAAGAGTCAGATGCTAAACCGACTGAGTCACCCAGATGCCCCTAAAAATGGCAATTTGAAACTGAAAACTTCCATAAAATATATCTCGATAAGAGCTTTCCTTTCTCTTCTGTTTTGGTTCCGTTATTTTATTTTATTTTATTTTATTTTATTTTATTTTATTTTATTTTTTAGTCATTGCAGGGGCAGGGGGAGAAATTGTGCATGCTACTGATAAAGCCTATGTACACTGCTAAGTAGTCTGATTAAGAGGAGACTCGTAGCTCAGAAGTGGACTCTCCATTATTATCACTTGTGCTCTTGTCAGCAAAAGCACTTGGCACCTGTGAATTATTGGTGTTTGTGAAGAGTTCATAAAACAGCTTCTTCCATGCTAGCACCAAGAGAAACAAATAAAATAAATAATAAAATAAGTAATAGCCAATATATGATAGCAATGTTTGCTAAATTTGAGTTAGTCTCTGTGCTTAGCTTTGGAATAGCATGGAAAATTAAGACGAATGTCTACATTTTCAAAGATAAAAGAGCTGGATAGAATTTTGTTTTCTTTGTCTAGAAAAACAAAACAGCATCCACTTTAATTCAGCGCTTCAGAGAGCTGCGTCCACCCAGCTCTGTTTGAACTGAGTCTTAGAGTATATGTTACACTTGATGGTAGGCCATCTGCGATTTCTCCAAAGCAGTAGAAAGAACAGCCAAGATCATGGCATCGAAAGAACCCTTAGGCACTTGGACCCTTTGAGGTCTAATAGGCAAATAAAGAAAAAAAGTAGATTTGTCCAAAGTCTAGTTCCTTCTTATCTGGAGAGCACTTCCTATCAGGATTCTCTGTTGAGCTACGTTAATGCAAGCCTGGTAGCTACTGCTTCCTAGGCACTTTGCGTGCAGAATTTGGCCATGTTTTTCATACTGAAAATGTGTTACAAGCTTAAGTCACATTTATGGCTTCCCAGAGCCCTCCAGATGAGTTCCTCATTCTTTAAGGTAGCTAAAAGGCATTTGTATTTACTTACTCTACCCCCTTTCTAAAGAATCCCTCCACCTGAATTCCTGTACTTTGGGGTGGTTAAGATTGTGGCTTCTGTTGTTAGACTGACTAGTTTCAAGTTCTAACTTGTGTAAAATGGGGGAGGATCAGCAGTTTCATTACAGAGTTTGGGGTAAGACTTAAATCAGATAATAAATGCCAAGTTACTACATGTAATGTTAGTAAATTGTCAAAATTGTCATCATCACCATTGATTATCTTTCGAATCCCCACTGGAATAAATTTGCACTGAAAAGCATTCCCTGACTTCACAAGATTCAATTAGATGGATGTTAACAATAATTATCAGAATACCCCCAATATTAGTTATCTTAAAGCTCCATCAATTCTAATTCTAGAAAATTATGCCAAGAAAATAATAACAAATACAGTATAGGAAAGGCATTTGTTATTGCATTATTTATAATAAAAAACCATAATATAGAACGATGTAAACATTTTTATTTAAATATATTTTGACATGATGGACTATTATGAAACTTGCAACATGTGTAGTTCCATTAAAACTAAAATTTCACAAGTTCTCATTATTAACAGTGAAATTACTCATGTTATATTTTTAACTGGGTCCTGGTAGAGATTAACAATTGACAGCATAGTATAGAAAAAGATTCAGGAATGACTGCTACCAGTATCCAAATTGGGTATT
The DNA here is from genome assembly GCF_014898765.1 of Herpailurus yagouaroundi. Lineage (NCBI taxonomy): Eukaryota > Metazoa > Chordata > Mammalia > Carnivora > Felidae > Herpailurus > Herpailurus yagouaroundi. Next base: position 12,990,669 of record NW_024412414.1, on the reverse strand, counting down.
TTTTTCTCTTCACATTTCTGAGACTTGCAAATATTCTATACACATCCATTATTTATATAATGGAATAAACTAATAACCTTAAACTTAAAAACCATGCTGGTTGAGTAAATAAAACTGTCTCCTACATTTGCATACCAATCCATGCCAATGAGATGTATGATGTTCCTAACTTTTCCCCTGTGGTGACGAACGTGGAAACAGGTTGGTAAAGAACGTGAAAAGACAACATGAATAGGAAGGAGGAGAAGGAAAAGCTTGATGTATACTCATCTTTGTGCAGTCAATGTTTACAAAGTCAGTGTAGCATCACTGGAGAAACTGTTTATGTTCAAATACTCAAGTGAGGAAAAACAGGACCGAAATTTAGTACTGTGTGAACCTTGGAAGAATCAACAGAAAATGTCAAGGGCTTTTCTCATACAGGGAACCAACCAATTTTCCCCACGCATAAAAGAAAAAAAAAAGCTTTTGTTGATTATGAGTCTGAAAAAGAAAAATTGAACTCATGTTTGTCATCTCTGTAAATCATCCCTGTCATTTAATCTTTATATTGGGTGGAAGACAATATAGCATAATGAATCAGGGGATGCTATTTCATTTTCTTATTTCATATCTGAGTTTAGTGTAGTGTAATTATGGTATTTATGAAGTTTATACTGATGTAGCAAGAGAGAAATAGAACAACTTTTCATCCACTCTAAGGAGCATTTCTTCATAAGAAGGATCACATTGGCAAGTACGGGAAATGCATGAGAGGTTTTTATCAACCAATAATTTAAATTTCTGAGAGACTTTCATTGTGGTAAATTGGGAAAAATATAAATCTATTTCTAAATAAGTTTTAAACCAAAATGAGGAAATCTTAGCAAAAATATTTCACAGTTAGAGGGAGATAGAGGTAAAACAAAAACAAAAATACCTCACCCTAATCTGCTGAGAAAGAACCAGGAAATTATAAATGAGCAGAGCTGCCCTTGGCTGGAGGCAAGATCTCTGAGACAGTAATAAGGAATGAGGTTACCAAACATTCAGAGAGATATGAGCTGATAAAACTTAATCAGCCTAGTTTCACAAAGGGCAAATCTTTTCTGACAAATTTGGTGGCATTTTTGCATGGCACAGAGGGCAGGAGAGGTACGTGCCTGGAATGAGAGATGAAATTCAACTTAACAAAGTAGAAAGGCATAAATGACATACCTCGGAATGCGGTATAGTCTCAGCTTTCCAAAAGAGGCCATATGAGTGACCTTTCACCCCAAGCCTACAGATTTCATTAAGATATTCATGTTGGCAGTAAGCAAGAAACAGGATTGATGGGTCAGCATGCTTAGTTGTCACACTCTGTTACCAAAATGGCACCCGCTCTCATCAAGTAATAGACATTTGGGATGTGTCTCTATCTTGGCTGCTCAAGATTTTCACAGTGCTTTTCTCAGTTATTTGTTTATCTTCTCCCAAATGTTCTCCATTCAGTTTGTTATCAGTATGCACATGGAATCAGTGCCATTTCAGGGGGTGACAGTCTTAGCTTAGAGGGCAACCAGTGGGGCCACTCTCATATCTCAATGATAATAATAGGTTTTGTAGGGTTTTCTAACATCTTCACTAGTCTTCACTGAAATGTCCAGGGACATTTTAAGGAAGTGTTTTTGGGTACTTTGTATACTTGAAAGCATGCTGTTAATTCTCACAGGTTCATATTGAAATCCTCTAAATTAGGGAAGTAGTAGTATCAAAGACCCATATTGAAATCCTCTAAATTAGGGAAGTAGTAGTATCAAAGACCCAGAAGTTCAAAAGAATCTGAGTTTGCCTCTCAGTTGATTCATTAGCATCACCCTACACATCAGCTTGTCTCTTTCATCCTAACCATATAAATAAGCAAAACTGAAACATACACATACAAACAGGTTCTCTGGGCTCTGCTCACTTCTCTCTTTCTCTTTGCCATCTGACTTGTATGTTGTTTATACTGCATGCCATAGTTTTCTTTACATCTTCGGTTCACCTTAAACTTGGCCTTGCTTACCAATCCATCTTGACTTTGATAATGATATTTCTCCCAAGGAAACAAAAGGTTATTTGATTACCAAGTAAGTTTTTGTTGTTTTCCACTGTTCTCTAACACATAGCAACCTTAACTATGTCCTCTATTAAAAACCTGGGTGACTCAGTTAGCATCAACTTCAGCTTAGGTCATGATCTCATGGTTCGTGAGTTTGAGCTCCATATCAGGCTCTGTGCTGACAGCCTGGAGCCTGCTTCAGATTTTGTGTCTTCCTCCGTCTCTGTTTCTACCCCTGCTCATGCTCTCTTTCTCAAAATTAAATTAACATAAAAACAAACTCTCCTTTGTTGGCCTCTCATATGATGGATGTGTTCAGCAGAATAATGGCCCCAAAGTTGTCCATGTCCTAATCCCTGGGACATGTGAATGTGATAGGTTACATGGCAAAGGGGAATTAAGGTTACGGATGGAATAAAGGTTGCTAAGCAGCTGATCTAAAAGGAAGTTTATCCTGGATATTCTGGTTGAGCACAATGTAATTACAAGAGACCTTAAAAGTAGAAGAAGGAGTTAGATGACAATTCTATGGAAGAATAGTCAGATTCATTTGATATGAGAAGGGGGCTCCATAAGTTAAGGAATGTGGGCAACCTCTAGAAGCTGGAAGAGGCAAGGAGAAAGATTCTACTCTCAAGCTTCTCAAGAAGGGGTGCAGCTCCACCACGATTTTTGCTCATTGAGAGTCATTTTGGAAATCTGTCCTACAGAACTATAAGATAATGGATTTGCATACTTTTATGCTGCTAAGTTTGAGATGAGTTTCTTATGGTGGCAATAGATAACTAATACAGTGATTCAGGTAAAATAGTCTTACTTTCTCATACAGATCTTCCTCAGAATTTTTTTGCTCTTTTCTCTCTTTTGTCAGTTCTAAAGATGTTGATAATCTCTGGTCTTTCATCTTGGGCTTTCCTTTTACTCAATTCCACGTTGGTACTAACTTTAAAGAACAATGCCATTCAACTCTGCCTTTCTCCCCAGCCAACTCCTGCTTAGAGGTGGCTACTGGCTCTACATCTGTGAGTCTGTCTGGCAACTCAAATTTAACATGTTTAGTGACATTTTTTAAATAGCAAAATCATGAATCTCAAACAAATAAAAATTAACCCATTGAAAGATTTTGTTTAAATAATGAATTAACATGGGGACCAGTAAGATGTTGCAACCTGTTCAAAGTAGAATTCAAAGAACCACATGTGCATAGGCAACAAGAAATGGAAAAGTATATTTATAAATGGAGGCAGAATGGGTTTATCATGACTAAATTGCATGGTACATCAATTATATCTCATGGAAGCTGACACAAAGAACATAACAAAACAAAACAAAACAAAAACCTGGTTTATCCACAAGGGAAAAGGGGGAAAAAACAATTTTATTGCACTGGGTACAGTTCATTTGCATTTCAATGGATAAGAATCATTTGCATCCTTCACAGTTTTCTCTTCCTTACATTGTTGTAAAATAGAGAAAATACATTGAAAGGCAGAGTTAACTCCAAAAAATTGCACTGGACAGGATACCCAGCAATTTTCCTGTGTCATTTTGAAATCTTTCACGAATTTTCCTGATATGGCCTATCTCGTTTCTCCCCTCTGTTCACTTTTTCATTCTCCTGATGATCATTTTATACATTATCATTATACATTATTCCTTTCTTCACATCACTCCTTATCCACACTCCATTCAGGATTCATACTCCACTTAACTCAAGCTAAGTGTTCAGTGATCTCTACATTGCTAAGCCCAATGGTATATTTCCCCCTCATCCTATTTGGCTTACCAGCCCTACTTGCCAAACCTGACCTTTCCCTGTTCAGATGTTACCAGACCAGTGATGTTTTCCTTTGCCAGATTTTATAAAATAACACTCCTCCACATCAGCCCAGAATTCCTAGCTCTCTTACTCTTTATTTTTCTCCATTGCACTTAATACCATCTCAGGTACCATGTGGTCCTTGTTGACTTAATTTATGTCTCTCCCAATTAAAATACAAGCTCCGAGAGAGAGGGAAGATGGCGGCATAGGAGGACGCTGGGCTCACCGCGCGTCCTGCTGATCCCTTAGATTCCACCTACACCTGCCTAAATAACCCAGAAAACCGCCAGAGGATTAGCAGAACTGAGTGGCCGGAGCCAAGCGCAGACGAGAGGCCCACGGAAGAGGGTAGGAAGGGCGGCGAGGCGGTGCGCGCTCCACAGACTGGCGGGAGGGAGCCGGGGCGGAGGGGCGGCTCGCCGGCCAAGCAGAGCCCCCGAGTCTGGCTTGCAAAAAGTGAAGGGCCTGACGGACTGTGTTCCAACAGCAAGCACGACTTAGCCTCTGGGAGGTCATAAGTTAACAGCTCTGCTCAGAAAGCGGGAAGGCTGGAGGACAAGGGGAAGGAGAGCTGCTGAGCCCCCTGACGACAGAGCTCAGTTTGGTGGGGAACAAAGGCGCTCGCCAGCGCCATCTCCCCCGCCCATCCCCCAGCCAAAATCCCAAAGAGAACCAGTTCCTGCCAGGGAACTTGCTCGCTCCGCGCAAACACCCAACTCTGCGCTTCTGCAGAGCCAAACCTCCGGCAGCGGATCTGACTCCCTCCTGCTGCCACAGGGCCCCTCCTGAAGTGGATCACCTAAGGAGAAGCAAGCTAAGCCTGCCCCTCCTGTCCCTGTGCACCTTGCCTACCCACCCCAGCTAAGACGCCAGATCCCCAGCATCACAAGCCTGGCAGCATGCAAGTAGCCCAGACAGGCCACCCCACCCCACAGTGAATCCCGCCCCTAGGAGAGGGGAAGAAAAGGCACGCACCAGTCTGACTGTGGCCCCAGCGGTGGGCTGGGGGCAGACAGCAGGTCTGACTGCGGCTCCGCCCACCAACTCCAGTTATACACCACAGCACAGGGGAAGTGCCCTGCAGGTCCTCACCACGCCAGGGACTATCCAAAATGACCAAGCGGAAGAATTCCCCTCAGAAGAATCTCCAGGAAATAACAACAGCTAATGAGCTGATCAAAAAGGATTTAAATAATATAACAGAAAGTGAATTTAGAATAATAGTCATAAAATTAATCGCTGGGCTTGAAAACAGTATAGCTGACAGCAGAGAATCTCTTGCTACAGAGATCAAGGGACTAAG